>NC_053028.1:587021455-587321455 GCF_003073215.2 Triticum urartu | reverse complement strand
GAATTGCATCTGCTTACTTTACACATAATGCCTGTGGATATGACATGTGTTCCTGTTTCTACATCAGACTACTATTCTTTCATATCCCGCATCAGTCACTTATGATAAGGCACCTTTAAGTCGCCATTGTGATATTGGTTGTGTCTTGCATATGATTTCTAGCATGTATTGCTTCTAATTTGTTGAAATGCCATACAGTTTGAACTTGGCAGAGTGATATTGGTTGCATCTTTCATATGGTGTCTAGCTTGCAGTGCTTCTAATTTGTTGAAATGCCTTCTGCTTAGTTACCACATCATAGGTGTGAATATGTCACACCATCCTGTTTTTCATACATATTCCATCCTCGCATCATGTGTTTGCCTTTCATCCGAGTAGTGTTCGTCAGTATCATGCATGAATGAGTTCTGAAGAGCGAATTTTATTCCTTTTTCTTATCGGTTTGACTTCACAATGCAAAATCATTACAACTGAAGGAAATTAGTCCGGCAGTGGATGATGGTGGTCCTTCGGAGCAACTCAAACAGGGGGTCTCTATAGATTCTACTCCGACATCCTCTCAACAAGATTCACAAGAAAACACAAGGATGGACAGTCAACGTAGCTGTGTAGGTGATGAGCACATCTCCCCTACTCCACCATCACAAGTGCTTGCTCTAACTTGACACTATTATATGTGGTTGCATGTTGCGTATGATGTCTAGCTTCTATTGCTTCTAACTTGAATTGCATCTGCTTACTTTACACATAATGCCTATGAATATGACACGTGTTCCTGTTTCTAGAACATACGTGTACATGATGAGCACATCTCCCCTACTCCACCATCACAGGTGCTTGCTCTTACTTGGAATTGTTATACGTGGTTGTGTTTTCCGTATGATGTCTAGTTTGTATTGCTTCTGATTATGTTGAATTGCATCTGCATAGCTTACAACTTATACCTGCAATGATCACTTACCCATAAGACACATTTAACTTGGGACTGTGATATAGGTTGCATCTTGCATTGTCTTCTAGCTTGTGCTGCTTCTAATTTCTTGAAATGGAACTTACGACGAGACACCTTTTACCTGATAGAGTGATATTGGTTGCATGTTCGTATGTTGCCTAGCTTTCATTTCTTCTAATTTTGTTGAAATGCCTTCCGCTTACTGTTTTTTAATACATATTCGATCCTCCTATCGTACGTGTGAATATGAAACACTGTCTTTTTTGTATATATTCCATCCTCCTATCCTGCACTTGCCTTACATCAAAGTAGTGTTCGTCTGTATCATGCATCAACCAGTTGTGCAGAGCTAATTTTATTCATCTTCTTGTGGTTTTGACTTCGTAAGGCAATATCAGAAAATAGGAAGGAAAAGAGTAAGTTAGGGGATGTTGGTGGTCCTCCGCACCGACGCAAACAGAGACTCTCTAGATTTGCCACTGCTACTGCTAATGAAGTTGAAGTCCCAAGTCTACATGATGAGATCATCTCCCGTACTCCACCATCGCAGGTGCTTGCTCTAAGTTGACAGTGTGATAATTGGTTTCATGTTGCATATGTTGTCTAGCCTGTATTTCTTCTATTTTGATTAAATTGCACCTGCTAAGTTTATACGTTATACATGTGCATATGACATGGCTTTCTATGTCTAGAATACACTGCATCTATCTATCATACCATGTTCTTACATCAAAGTACTGATGTTGTGTATCCCGCATCAGTCACTCATGATTGGACGCCTTTAACATGGCAGTTTGATAGTGGTTGCATCTTGCATTGATTTCTATGTTGTACTGCTTCTAATTTTTCGAATTGCCACTTATGACAAGACACTTTTAACTTGACAGAGTAATATTGGTTGCATCTTTCATATGGTGTCTAGCTTGCATTACTTCTGTTTTCTTGAAAATCCTTCTGCTTAGTTTGCACATCGTAGCTGTGAATATGTCATGCCGTCCTGTTTTTCTTACATATTCCATCCTCATACGGTTATCTTACATCAAAGTATTGCTTGTCTGTATCATGCATCAATGAGTTCTGAAGAGTGATTTTATTCTTTTGTGTTGTGGGTATATCTTGACATGGAAAAGTCAAAAAAGAGCAAGGAAAATAATATAGTAGGGAGTGCTGTTACTCGTCGGGTGAAACGGAGAAGGTTCTGCCGTCGAGATTCTGCTGGTACTTATAGTGCAGTAGAAGGTCCAAATCCACCAGCTAAATCTACAAACAAAGTATCACCTGCTCCACCAGCTGCAGCATCCGCTTCAACTGTACCAGCATCTCAACCAGTTACTCGTTCGTTTGCTCCGGAACTGGCCAGTTCCCAAGCTGCCTTCACACCAAACACTACTTCCGAAGCACTACTGACACAACAGGACTTGGCAAGATCAGATGAACCTCATGAGCATCAACACCAAGATGGTACATCACCGAGTCAAGTTGCAGTTGCATGCTCCTTTATATCAACTCTCACAGTTTGATGTACACTAACACTTTCGATATTCATTGTTGAACTAGCACCACGGTGCAAGCGGAAACATACATTAGGGATAATGCTTGACAGATTAACAAAATCTAAAGGAGGAAGAATGGAGATCCATTTTGAGGCAGGTTTAAAAAGGCCATGTGATGCTACAGAGTCAACCAAGTTAGTATCAGAGGCAGCAGTTGCCGTTAGGTGTCATGCACGTATCCTCCCAACGTGGATCCAGTACATTAATGAGAAAGACAATACCCAGTTTAACACCTTCCTTGACCATTTATCCGTAAGTAATGTTATTCATCGCAAGTAGTAATATTGTCTTGCTCTGTCCCATACTTTCTAGCTTCCTCCTAATAAGACTCACATTCTTTTTTCAACAGATGAGGTTCAAGTTGGATCCGAAAGATGATGCAACTAAACAAGCATGCACTCATGTTTTTCAGTTTGCTCTGCAACAGTATCGGTACCACCTTAGAAAATCTCACTTTGAAGGCAAGGCTAACAATGAAATCGCCCAGACATCTCCAGTGGAATATATTACAGATGAAGACTGGACAGCCCTCGTTAAGCACTGGTCTGATCCAGAGTATCAGGTAGGCTATATGTATTTGATCAGACCACATATTGAACTTGTATTTATGTGTGTGCCTTACAAGTGTATCTTCTTCTAGGCTAGCTGTTTCAAGAACAAAACCAACTGTTCTAAAGTGAAATTCCAATAGACAACAGGATCTCGTAGCTATATTGCACACTGTGAGGCTCTTGTAAATAGCTGCTACTTCCTTCTTTTTTTGTGCCATATTATCCTATCTATATTGACTTGTTCCAAATACAGAGGAAATCCTGTGCGGACCAAAAAGAACCTGAACCGAATGCAGTGCAAATCTTCAAGGATTGCCACACCAGCAAGATGAAGGGCATGAGCACACCAGTTCAAGCTGCTGTTGTAAGTCCTTACTCCTCCTGCCTTGAACTGATTGGTACTGTGATGTGTTCATTTAACTCTACTTGGTTTGCAGCCAATGTCAGTTACTCTGTTCACTTTTATTCATAGTTGTCTTAACGTATCATTTCACCTTAGATGGTTTAAAAGAGATGAAGGATATTCTTTTGGTCTTGATCTGTAATCTAGTTGTTATGTTCACGTGCGCACACAATGATAAAATAGCCTATTTGTTTTATATCTGTTTGCCCATGATATGAATGATGTCATACTATGTTCATCCTACTTTAAACCATGTTTCTTTATCCTTAGATGTCAACGAATGTGAGGAAATAGACAATACAGTAGGCATGCTACATGGACATACGTTCCGAAAGTGATTTTATTATGTAGTTGGCACTACAATACATGCTAATGTATTACAGTAGTTCTCCAAAATAAGTTATGTATAAACGTTTAACCTACTTTGTTTGTTTTTATCTCATTAGTAACTTATCTGGTACACTAATCTACAAGTTCAAACTTTCAGGAAGCTATGGAACAAATGATTGAACAACCACAACCACCTGAAGGTGACGAGGCTACTACAGGCACAATGTCACGTATTGCTGCAGTGCGTCAGTATCTCTGCACTAACAGTGCAAAAAGCACCCTACTGCATAATTCTGGGTTGGTTGTCAAGGTAACCGCGTCCAAATCGCCTACTGAACAAAATCTTCCTGCTAGACAGAGTGATATATCTGTGCTCCAGACACAAGTCCAATCCCTAATGGATGTTGTTTCGGAAACAAGAACAGTGGTTGAGAAATGTTGTCAAGATATGAATGGTTTTGAAACCAGACTATCAGACATTCGCTTCGTTGTTCAAGAGCAACGGCGGAAAAAAGGTGGAGATCGTGCTGCTCCATCAGATTCTACAGCCTGAAACATTAGCGCTCAGGTCAAATGATCTGTGCTTCTATACATCTGATGGTGCTTTTATCTAGAAGGACTGTAACTTTATGCCAACAGGCCTTTTGTTGTATGGTTGGAATTTATGTTGTTGTGATACAACATTTATGATGCTGCCTCAGGCTACAGTAATTACGACGCTATTTTTGTATAGTGTAGGTTTATCTTAGTAATTTATTCGACCGAAAGCTTCGTAGGAGCCCAACATGCCAACATTCGTCGGGCCCATTCCAATTGGGCTAAAAACGATTACGGGCCGAAATTGGCATGTAGCCCACTAAAAATACCCGTGCCTAAATCAGCATAAGCTTTCATATTTTTCTGGTAGGCCTGTGCCCATAGTGGGCCTTTAACAGGCCTAAACATAATTTGGGCCATCAGTAAAAATTGGCCATTTACAGGTGTAAATATCTCGAGCCCATAAAAACATGGGCCTTTAATAGACCAAAAGTGAGATTGGGCCCTGATTGTGCCAAATAACCCACTGGACTTAGCAGGCCGAAATGGTGGCCCATTTACGATGCGGATCTTTGACAGGCCGAAATTCGGACGGGTCATAAATGCGCCGACCTAATACACGGGCCTTTAACAGGCTGGAACTTCGGTCGGGCTAGATTATCGTCATTTTTATATGGGCCATTAATGGGCCCGATATGACGTTGGGCCACATATGGCCCATGGTTTACGTCCGGCGTTAACAGGCCGAAAATGACAACATGCCGAAAGTGGCCCAAAGATAGTGGGCCTCTAACAGGCCGAATGTCAGACATGGCCGAATATGACCCAAATCCTTCACGGTCTTTTATGGGCCGAAAGTTTTGATGGCCTTTAAATGGGCCCAAATGAAGCCGGACCTTTAACAAGCCGGAAATACACCGGGCCGTAATTCGGCCCAATTACTTAGTGGACTGTTAACGGGCCAGAAGTGACCATGGGCCGCGTTGATGACAAGTTTAGGACAGGCCATTGACGGGTTGATTTGACAGAGAATGTTGGGCCTTTAGCTAGGCCGGCCCATTATGGTGTGCAGAATCTTGTGGGCCTTTAGCTGGGCCGGACCATTGTGGTCCGCAAAATCTTTTGGGCCTTTAGGTGGGCCGACCGATTATGGTCTGCAAAATTGTGTGGGCCTTTAGCTGGGCCGTCCCATTATGGTCCGCTAAATTTTGTGGGCCTTTAGCTGGGCCGGCCCATTTTGGTCCGCTAAATCTTATGGGCCTTCGGTTGGGCCGGCCCATTTAAACATTATGGACCACTTTTGGGCCGGCCCACGTGTCAACATATCATAGGCCCATCTTGACCATTGGATGAGTGACACATGTGCCAACGCGGAGCTGACGCGTGGATCCGTCAGCCAATGAGAATTTTACATGTGGAAAATCGGCATTGGTCGTGGCTATTAACGGGTTATCGGATCCAAAATCCGACCCGATAGCTTAACGGCGTTCCGTTACGGTGGATGCCACGTGTCGGTCACCCTTGATGAAAGCACTTCTGTGACGTGCAATTTATCGTCATGGAAGTGGACACTTCCGTGATCATAATTTTGGCAATGTCATGGAACACTTCTACGACAGCACAGGTATGGCTATGTTGATTCTGTCATAAATTTGTCATGGATGTACATGCATGACAGAAAACTTGACCTACTGTGACAAACATGTATCATCATGAAAGTGTATTTTTTGTGTAGTGATGTGAGTTATTTATGACTAATGTTGAGTCCATGGATTATACGCACTCTCACCCTTCCATCATTGCTAGCCTCTTCGGTACCGTGCATTGCCCTTTCTCACCTTGAGAGTTGGTGCAAACTTCGCCGGTGCATCCAAACCGCATGATATGATACACTCTATCACACATAAACCTCCTTATATCTTCCTCAAAACAGCCACCATACCTACCTATTATGGCATTTCCATAGCCATTCTGAGATATATTGCCATGCAACTTTCCACCATTTCATTTATGACACGCTTCATCATTGTCATATTGCTTTGCATGATCACGTAGTTGACATTGTTTTTGTGGCAAGGCCACCATGCATAATTTATCATACATGTCACCCTTGATTCATTTCCCTTCCCGGTACACTGTCGGAGGTATTCATATAGAGTCATATTTTGTTCTAGTATCGAGTTGTAATCATTGAGTTGTAACTAGATAGAAGTGTGATAATCATCATTAATAGAGCATTGTCCCAAAAAAGAGAGAGAAAGGCCAAATAAAAAAAGGCCCAAAAAAAGAAAAAAGAAAAGAAATAAAAAGGGGCAATGCTACTACCCTTTTTTCCACACTTGTGCTTCAAAGTAGCACCATGATCTTTATGATAGAGAGTTTCTTGTTTTGTCACTTTCATATACTAGTGGGATTTTTTCATTATAGAACTTGGCTTGTATATTCCAACAATGGGCTTCCTCAAATGCACTAGGTCTCTGTGAGCAAGAAAGTTGGATGCACACCCACTTAGTTTGTTTTGTTGAGCTTTCTCACATTTATAGCTCTAGTGCATCTATTGCATGGCAATCCCTACTCCTTGCATTGACATCAATTGATGGGCATCTCCCTAGCCCGTTGATTAGCCTCGTCGATGTGAGACTTCCTCCTTTTTTGTCTTCTCCACATAACCCCCTATCATTATTCTATTCCACCTATAGTGCTATATCCATGGCCCACGCTCATGTATTGCGTGAAAGTTGAAAAAGTTTGAGATTACTAAAGTATGAAACAATTGCTTGGCTTTTCATCAGGGTTGTGCAAGATGAGAGCATTCTTGTGTGACGAAAATGAAGCATGACCAAACTATATGATTTTGTAGGGATGGACATTCTTCTGTACGCAAGAGATCCCATCTTGGGGCCTATTCCGGAGCTCCGCCGGAGGGGGAATCGATCACAGAGGGACTCTACATCAACTCCATGGCCCCTCCGATGATGTGTGAGTAGTTTACCTCAGACCTTTGGGTCCATAGTTATTAGCTAGATGGCTTCTTCTCTCTCTTTGGATCTCAATACAATGTTCTCCTCGATCTTCTTGGAGATCTATTTGATGTAACTCTTTTTGCGGTGTGTTTGCCGAGATCTGATGAATTGTGGGTTTATGATCAAGTTTATCTATGAATAATATTTGATTCTTCTCTGAAATCTTTTATGTATGATTGGTTATCTTTGCAAGTCTCTTCGAATTATTAGTTTGGTTTGGCCTACTAGATTGATCTTTCCTGCAATGGGAGAAGTGCTTAGCTTTGGGTTCAATCTTGCGGTGTCCTTTCCTAGTGACAGTAGGGGCCGCAAGGCACGTATTGTATTGTTGCCATCAAGGATAAAAATATGTGGTTTATATCATATTGCTTGAGTTTATCCCTCTACATCATGTCATCTTGCCTAATGCATTACTCTGTTCTTATGAACTTAATACTCTAGATGCATGCTGGATAGCAGTCGATGTGTGGAGTAATAGTAGTAGATACAGAATCGTTTCGGTCTACTTGTCGCGGACGTGATGCCTATATACATGATCGTGCCTAGATATTCTCATAATTATGCGCTTTTCTATCAATTTCTCGACGGTAATTTGGTCACCCACCGTAATACTTATGCTATCTTGAGAGAAGCCACTAGTGAAACCTATGGCCCCTGGGTCTATCTTTTATCATATAAGTTTCCAATCTATTTTATTTTGCAATCTTTACTTTCAATCTATATCATAAAAATACCAAAAATATTTATCTTATTATTATTATCTCTATCAGATCTCACTCTCGTAAGTGACCGTGAAGGGATTGACAACCCCTTTATCGCGTTGGTTGCGAGGTTCTTATTTGTTTGTGTAGGTACGAGGGACTTGTCTGTAGTCTCCTACTGGATTGATACCTTGGTTCTCAAAAACTGAAGGAAATACTTACGCCACTTTGCTGCATCACCCTTTCCTCTTCAAGGGAAAACCAACGCAGTGCTCAAGAGGTAGCAAGTTGCTCCTAGAGCTGTATGGAGGAAGAAGGAAGGCAGGCCAAGTGTTGGGGATATAACAACTGGGTATGAACCGCCCAGGAGGGGCCGGATTATACCACTAGCGACTTATCAATGAAGATGGCGGTTTATACAAGCCCGTTGACAGCCCAAGACCCAGAGGCGACTCAAGGCCCAAGCGGATGAACCGCCATATGTGTATGACTTGTTTTGTAAGGCAAGTGTAGTTAGTCACCGAGCCGGACACGCTGTGTATGAGCCGGCCGGGACTCCGTGAGCCACTAGGCATTTTCCTGTGTATATAAAGGGATGACCTGACGGCGGTTTAGGGACAGGTAACAACAATCGAGAGCTAGGTCAAGCGTATTCGCTTCCTGGTAATCAAAACCCTATCAATACAACACAATGCATGAGTAGACTTTTACCTCGTTGAGAGGGGCCGAACCTGGGTAAACTCTGAGTGTCCTTTGTCCCGCTTAACCTCTTCAAGCTAACCTAGTTGCGATGGCTCCATGACTAAGTCCTTGCGCTAGGACATCTGTCGTGTCATGTCCACGACAGTTGACGCCCACCATGGGGCTAGCGCACGGTGGTTTCGAGTTCTTGAAGGGCAGCTTCCCAGGGATCACGGGATGTGCTGTGGGCCGGATGAACAAGAGTCGTCGCAGTAAGCTCTACATTGACGACGCTGGCTGGGACCCTGAGGCCGGCTCAGTTGAGTACGGGTACCGGGTCCCCTTTGGTGGAATCCACGTCTTGATCGGCAAGATCAGTGAACCGGGCCCTGAGCCGGACACCTGCATCGACATCATCGAGACGGCTCAG
This sequence comes from Triticum urartu, assembly GCF_003073215.2. Taxonomy (NCBI): domain Eukaryota; kingdom Viridiplantae; phylum Streptophyta; class Magnoliopsida; order Poales; family Poaceae; genus Triticum; species Triticum urartu. The sequence continues at coordinate 587,312,294 of NC_053028.1, read as the reverse complement.
TGTACATGACCCACCCGGGTTCAGTCCGCCGTAAAACACGCCTTTGTTGGTTTCATCCATAGGGCGGAATTTGAGGAAGGATTTGTGTCTGGAGGTGAGACGGCCATCCACTCTGATGGTGAATCATCCACAGGCGAGACCAATTCAATGTATCAAGTGCAAGACGACCGGTGTGACGCCCCAAGACCGGAGCTTCAGATGCCTTCCAGGGTTTCCGAGTTTTGTCGTGTGATTTGTTTGGTTCTTTCCATTCATCATTGCATCATGTGTATTGCATCATGTCATCATGCAACCCGTTTTAAAACCCACTAAATAATTTGTGTGGATCTTCGATCCATTTAAATCAAGGAAAGAGTGACTTCTCTTTATAACATTATCCTCCTAATATTTATGGAGCTATTATAAATATTCCATTTATTTGGAATTCACCTTAACACACTTGCATATTAAATCCCTTAGCCTTTTTCTTCTTCAAGTGTTGACTCTCTAATCTTGCCATATATTTCTTTCATCATTTTCCGGAGCTCCACCAAATATCCGACCATTTCTGGACACCTCTAATTCCAAGTCCTTGTTCAAACCATTTGAATTAAATTCAAATGACTTTGAATTAAATTCTTGCAATCATGCCTCTCCTATTTTTCGTGGACCGTGCGCATCTTTACGAGTCTGTAAAAATTATCCCTCGTGCGTGATTCTTTCCCTAACCCCCCTCTTCTTGTCTCTTCTCTCTATGCTTTTTCTGTTAAAGGAAATAGTTTAATAGAGAGAGAGTGAGAGGCAACCTGCACTGACTGGCCTCTTAGAATCTCCACCAAAAGGCCCAAGGCTCTGGCCTTTTACCTCCCCACTGCGCCGGCCCACCTAGGCCCAGCCGCAGCCCACACCCCTCCTAACCCTAGCGCTGACCAAACCCTCCCTCTCTACCTTCGTTCGATCCCCCTCTCCCTCTCGTCTTTTTCTCCAGCGCCGCCAGAGAGAGAGGAACGACCCCATCTCTCTCGCTTTCACCCTCTCCCGATCCCCATCTCTCTCGCTTTCACCCTCTCCCGATCCCCATCTCTCCTCCTCCCCGTTTGTCTTTCTCACCGGGAGCTCGAGCTCCGCCTGGAGCCGACCTGCCCGCGCCCCTGTCGGCCCTCCTCCGACCTCATCCTCACGAGCATGGCCGCCGGGACGCCACTTCGCCGGTACCCATTGCTCCGCCTCTCCAGGGGCCAGCAGGCGCGCCGCCGCCTTACCAGGAGATCGCCGCATCGCCGGAGTGCCTGCCTCCCCGACGCCCGACCTCTTCCTCGCCTTGCTGGGGCCCTGCTGTCGTTGTCACCTGTGCCTCCCCAAGCCGCGCCCGTCGCCCGGCATGGCCGCGAGGTCATCAGCATCACCGAGCCATGCTGCCTCCCCGTCTTCCTGGTCTCCTCTGCGTCCCCTGGCTGCCTTTCTTTGCATCGAACAACACCAGCTCAGCGCCTCGACGCCGCTGCACCCCAAGTCCGTCGCCATCTCGCTGGAGCACCGTCAACAGCAGGTCGCCGCCTCCCTTTCCCTTTGCCGGAGTCCCTGCTCCGATGAACTCACACTCAACCTCGACGACATGTCAAGCACCTGTGACCGAAGACTCCAAGTGCCCTTCAGATCCTAAAGACCGGCAAGTCCAACTAGCTCCGATGCCCCTAGGACGACTATGCGGTGTTGCGTCAAGTACCTATACCGTGTCTCCGGAATCGCCAAGACTGTCCCGAATATTGTCAAGTACCACTTCGGTTCCAGAACGTGACAAGTACCACGACGCCCGGAGTCCTCGGATCTGTCAAGTTCCATTATGAGATGTACAACTACCGTCGACCTCGAAGACCTCAGATTCGTCAAGTTCCACTACCGCTGACTAGCACGACTACCGTCGCAAAAACGAGACCGTCAAGACCCGACCGACAAGTACCCCGACGACCCTGAACATATACGGTCATGTACAACTACCATCTCCAAAGAACCGTGTAACGGGACCGCCAAGTTCGTCTTCCGCCGTCTCCGAGATCGTCAAGTACCACTATGAGATGTGTAAGTACTTCCAGGACGAAACGAGAACAACTACCGCCGTTGAAGGCCGTCAAGTGAACATCTACCGACGACGTGTACGACCTACTCCGTGAACGTGTACCCTTACGCCGCCCTAACATCTACGGAACATGTACCACGACCATCGTTGAAGACCCCGTGGACGTCAAGTTCCATGTTGTGACCCCGAACATCAACGGACATGAACCACTACTTCCCTCGGCGTCCCGAGAATGACTACTTCCCCTACACCGCATGGAACTCGAACCCCTCCGATAACGCACACTTCGAAGGTATAGCCTCGAGGCGACGTCTGTGAACGAATGCTTGCGATGTTTGAGATGCTCTTGTTTGCACCATGTTCAAATTGTCACTCGTTTCCTTGTCGCCAACTCGTGGGACACCTGGAATCCGGGAGCGCCCCACCATCTTTTGCACGCATCCGCACACTTCTCCTTTGCATCGGTATCTGAATCGAGTTACCGGAACCGGAACGTTGCCGTGGCACCGTTTCATTATCATCGCCGTTGCACCCCTTTTGTTTCTGCCATGATGACAAAAATGCTTCATAATGCTCTTATCAAGTCTTAATAAAAAATTGCATAAAACTTGTTCATGTCATCCGCATCATGATAACAACAATTAAAATGTTGAAAATTGTTGTTTGCATTAATTACTAAATGCATATGGGGATTTACCGGATTTGTTGTTTGTTATATCCGGCCCCGTTTAAATTGATTAGATAGTATAGTTTTGTTATGTTTCACCTCTTGCCCTGCTAACAACATTTAATAGTGTTGGGTACATAAACGAGAGAGAACTAAATAAGTCATGTGGTGTTTTCTTCAATATGCAACTCCGTTGCATATTGAGCTCCACTTTACTTGTAGTTTTGTTTGTGCCCTTTGCCATGCCATGCATATTTAAACCGGACATGCATCATACTTGTTTGCGCATCATGCCATGATTATGTGATGGTTGCTTACTATGTTGTTTGCTTCTTTCTGGTGTTGCTTCTTCGGGTTGGTTCCGATAACGTTGTGTTTGTGAGGAATTCGTTCAACTACGTCCGTTTGTCTTCTTCATGGACTCGTTCTTCTTCCTTGCGGGATCTTAGGCAAGATGACCATACCCTCGAAATCACTTATATCTTTGCTTGCTAGATGCTCTCTCTTTTGCTATGCCTATGCCGCGATACCTACCACTTGCTTATCATGGCTCCCATATTGCCGTGTCAAACCTCTAACCCACCTTGTCCTAGCAAACCATTGTTTGGCTATGTTACCGCTTTGCTCAGCCCCTCTTATAGCGTTGTTAGTTGCAGGTGAAGATTGGAGTTTGTTCTATGTTGTAACATGGATATTTTGTTGGGATATCACAATATCTCTTATTCATATTAATGCATCTATATACTTGGTAAAGGGTGGAAGGCTCGGCCTTATGCCTGGTGTTTTGTTCCACTCTTGCCGCCCTAGTTTTCGTCATACCGGTGTTATGTTCCTTGATTTTGCGTTCCTTACACGGTTGGGTTATAATGGGAACCCCTTGACAGTTTGCCTTGAATAAAACTTCTCCAGCAAGGCCCAACATTGGTTTTACCATTTGCCACCTAGCCTTTTCTTTCCCTTGGGTTCTGCAGACCCAAGGGTCATATTTATTTTAACCCCCCCGGGCCAGTGCTTCTCTAAGTGTTGGTCCAACTAAGCGATGTCCGGGGCTACCAGGGGCAACTCTGGGCTGGCCTACCCGACGTCTGGCTCATCCGGTGTGCCCTGAGAACGAGATATGTGCAGCTCCTATTGGGATTTGTCGGCACATCTAGGTGGCTTTGCTGGTCTTGTTTTACCATTGTCGAAATGTCTTGTAACCGGGATTCCGAGCCTGATCGGGTCTTCCTGGGAGAAGGAATATCCTTCGTTGACCGTGAGAGCTTGTGATGGGCTAAGTTGGGACCCCCTGCAGGGATTGAACTTTTGAAAGCTGTGCCTGCGGTTATGGGCAGATGGGAATTTGTTAATTTCCTGTTGTAGAAAACCTGAAACTTATCTTAATTAAAATGCATCAACCGCGTGTGTAGCCGTGATGGTCTCTTCTCGGCGGAGTCCCGGAAGTGAACACGGTGTTGGAGTTATGTTTGACGTAGGTTGTTATAGGATCACTTCTTGATCATAGTTTATCGATCGTGCCTTTGCCTTCTCTTCTCGCTCTCTTTTGCGTATGTTAGCCACCATATATGCTAGTCGCTTGCTGCAGCTCCACCTCATACCTTTTACCTTCCTATAAGCTTAAATATTCTTGATCGCGAGGGTGTGAGATTGCTGAGTCCCCGTGACTCACAGATACTTCCAAAACCAGCTTGCAGGTGCCGAGGATACCGTGCAGATGATGCAACCAAGCTCAAAGAGGAGCTCTATGAAGATCTTATCCTTTGTGTTGTTTCGTTCTAGTCGACCAGTAGTGGAGCCCAGTTGGGACGATCTGGGATCTGTGTAGCATTTGGGGTAGTCTTCTCTTATTTTGGTTCCGTAGTCGGACCTTGATTGTATCTGGTGATGTAATGTTTTATTCATGTAATTGTGTGAAGTGGCGATTGTAAGCCAACTATGTATCTTTTTCCCTTATGTTTTACATGGGTTGTGTGAAGATTACCTCACTTGCGACATTGCTTTCAATGCGGTTATGCCTCTAAGTCGTGCTTCGACACGTGGGAGATATAGCCGCATCGAGGGCGTGACAGCCGGCTTGGGGCTGTTCCGATGGCGACAATATTCCGGACCCCTATGAGCCGCCGAACAGGGTTGCAATCTTCATGGCCGGTACACAGCCAACGCTCGCCTCATCGACCATAGCGGCTATGACCTCCAGCTCAATGGCTACGGCAACGGCTGGTGCTAGCGGCTTTGTACACCCACCGCCAAAGGTTCTGACGAAGTTGTTAGAGGCTTTGGCGACTTTGATGGGGGCAGAACTGACCTCGGAGACTCAGGAACAACATAAGGTGGATGTTGCGAAGTTACGAGATGAGATAACTCAAGCCAAGTAACAGATGGTGGCTGAGAACGCTAGGATGGCCACAGAGCAAGCTGCTTTGGATGCCCAGGCACAACGGATTCAGGTAGATTCTTTCTAGCTCAGCTTGGATCAAAATGTTTCCAATGAGGTCATGAGAAGGAGACACCAGAGTCCCTTACCTCTGGAGTACGATGCGAGAAACCTTTTCAACACACCGGGGGCAGGAACCAGTTGAAGGAAATATGCCCTAGAGGCAATAATAAAGTTATTATGTATATTTCCTTATATCATGATAAATGTTTGTTATTCATGATAGAATTGTATTAACCGGAAACTTAGTACATGTGTGAATACATAGACAAACAAAGTTTCACTAGTATGCCTCTACTTGACTAGCTCGTTGAATCAAAGATGGTTAAGTTTCCTAGCCATAGACATGAGTTGTCATTTGATTAATGGGATCACATCATTAGGGAATGATGTGATTGACTTGACCCATCTGTTAGCTTAGCACGATGATTTTTTAGTTTGTTGCTATTGCTTTCTTCATGACTTATACATGTTCCTATGACTATGAGATTATGCAACTCCTGAATACCGGAGGAACACTTTATGTGCTAGCAAACGTCACAACGTAACTGGGTGATTATAAAGGAGCTCTACAGGTGTCTCCGATGCTACTTGTTGAGTTGGCATAGATCGAGATTAGGATTTGTCACTCCGATTGTCGGAGAGGTATCTCTGGGCCCTCTCGGTAATGCACATCACTATAAGCCTTGCAAGCTATGTAAATAATGAGTTAGTTGCAGGATGATGCATTACGGCACGAGTAAAGTGACTTTCCGGCAATGAGATTGAACTAGGTATTGAGATACCGACGATCGAATCTCGGGCAAGTAACATACCGATGACAAAGGGAACAACATATGTTGTTATGCGGTTTGACCGACAAAGATCTTCGTAGAATATGTAGGAACCAATATGAGCATCCAGGTTCCGCTATTGGTTATTGACCATAGATGTGTCTCGGTCATGTCTACATATTTCTCGATTCTGTAGGGTCCGCACGATTAACGTTCGGTGACGATCGGTATTATGAGTTTATGTGTTTTGATGTACCGAAGGTAGTTCAGAGTCCCGGATGAGATCGGAGACATGACGAGGAGTCTCGAAATGGTCGAGACATAAAGATCGATATATTGGACGACTATATTCGGACATCCGAAAGGTTCCGAGTGATTCGGGTATTTTTCGGAGTATCGGAGAGTTACGGGAATTCGCCGGAGAGTATATGGGCCTTATTGGGCTTTAGGGGAAAGAGAGAGAGGAGGCTGCGCACCCCCCAAGGCCTTGTCGGAATTTGAATAGGGGGAGGGGCGGCGCCTGCTCCTTCCTTCTGTTCTCTTTTCCCTTTCCTTCTCTCCTACTCCTACTACATGGAAGGGGAGAATCCTACTCCTGGTGGGAGTAGGACTCCCCAGGGTGTACCATAGGAGGGCCGGCCCTCCCCCTCCTCCACTCCTTTATATACGTGGTCAAGGGGCACCCCATAGACACACAAGTTGATCATTGATCCCTTAGCCGTGTGCGGTGCCCCCTCCACCATAATCCACCTTGATCATATTGTAGCGGTGCTTAGGTGAAGCCCTGCGTCGGTAGCAACATCATCACCGTCATCACGCCGTGGTGCTAACGGAACTCTTCCATGAAACTTTGCTAGATCGGAGTTCATGGGACATCATCGAGCTGAATGTGTGCTGAACTCGGAGGTGCCATGCGTTCAGTACTTGGATCGGTCAGATCGTGAAGAGGTTCGACTACATCAACTGCGTTCTCATAACGCTTCCGCTTACGGTCTACGAGGGTATGTGGACAATACTCTTCCCTCTCGTTGCTATGCATCACCATGATCTTGCGTGTGCGTAGGATTTTTTTTTGAAATTACTATGTTCCCCAACAGTGGCATCCGAGCCAGGTTTATGTGTAGATGTTATATGCACGAGTAGAACACAACTGAGTTGTGGGCGATACAAGTCATACTTCTTACCAGCATGTCATACTTTGGTTCGGCGGTATTGTTGGATGAAGCGGCCCAGACCGACATTACGCGTACGCTTACGCGAGACTGGTTCTACCGACGTGCTTCGCACACAGGTGGCTGGCGGGTGTCAGTTTCTCCAACTTTAGTTGAACCGAGTCTGACCACGCCCGGTCCTTGTTGAAGGCTAAAACATCACTAACTTGACGAAATATCGTTGTGGTTTTGATGCATAGGTAAGAACGGTTCTTGCTCAGCCCGTAGCAGCCACGTAACACTTGCAACAACAAAGTAGAGGACGTCTAACTTGTTTTTGCAGGGCATGTTGTGATGTGATATGATCAAGACATGATGCTAAACTTATTGTATGAGATGATCATGTTTTGTAACACAGTTATCGGCAACTGGCACGAGCCATATGGTTGTCTCTTAATTGTATTAAATTCAATCGCCATGTAATTACTTTACTTTATCACTAAGCGGTAGCGATAGTCGTGGAGGCAATAGTTGGCATGACGACAACAATGCTTCGATGAGGATCAAGGTGTCAAGCCTGTGACGATGGTGATCATGACGATCCTTTGGAGATGGAGATCACAAGCACAAGATGATGACGGCCATATCATATCACTTATATTGATTGCATGTGATGTTTATCCTTTATGCATCTTATTCTGCTTGATTGATGGTAGCTTTATAAGATGATCCCTTACTATAAATTTCAAGGTACAAGTGTTCTCCCTGAGTATGCACTATTGCCAAAGTTCATTGTGCCGAGACACCACGTGATGATCAGGTGTGATAAGCTCTACGTTCACATACAACGGGTGCAAGCCAGTTTTGCACACGCAGAAATACTCGGGTTAAACTTGACAAGCCTAGCATATGTAGATATAGCCTCGGAACACTGGAGACCGAAAGTTCGAGCATGAATCATATAGTAGATATGATCAACATAATGATGTTCACCACTGAAAACTACTCCATCTCATGTGATGATTGGACATGGTTTAGTTGATTTGGATCACGTGATCATTTAGATGACTAGAGGGATGCCTATCTAAGTGGGAGTTCTTAAGTAATATGACTGATTGAACTTAAATTGATCATGAACTTAGTCCTGATAGTATTTGCATATCTATGTTGTAGATCAATAGCTCGCACATAGCTTCCCCGTTTATTTTTTATATGTTCCTGGAGAAAAATAAATTGAAAGATGTTAGTAGCAATGACGTGGTTGGATCCGTGATCTGAGGATTATCCTCATTGCTGCACAGAAGAGTTATGTCCTTGATGCACCACTAGGTGACGGACCTATTGCAGGAGCATATGCAGACGTTATGAACCTTTGGCAAAGCTCGGTATGATGACTACTTGGTACTTTAGTGCACCATGCTTTACGGCTTAGAACCGGGACTTCAAATATGTTTTGAACGCCACAGAGCATATAAGATGTTCCCAGATTCGAAATTAGTATTTCAGACTCATGCCCATGTCGAAAGGTATGAGACCTTTAACAAGTACTTTGACTAAAAAATGGAGGAGAATAGCTCAGCTAGTGAGCATGTGCTCAGAATGCCTGAGTGCTACAATCACTTGAATCAAGTGGGAGTTAATCTTCCAGATAAGATAGTGATTGAAAGAATTCTCTAGTCACTATCACCAAGTTACTAGAACTTCGTGATGAACTATAATATGCAAGGGATAACGGAAACGATTCCCAAGCTCTTCGTGATACCGAAATCGATGATGGTAGAAATCAAGAAAAGCTTCAAGTGTTGATGGTTGACATGACCACTACTTTCAAGAAAAGGGCAAAGGGAAGAAGGGGAACTTCAAGAAGAACGGCAAGCAAGTTTCTGCTCAAGTGAAGAAGCCCAAGGCTAGACCTAAGCCTGAGACTAAGTGCTTCTACTTCAAAGGGACTGGTCAATAGAAGCAGAACTTCCCCAAGTATTTGGCGGATAAGAAGGATGGCAAAGTGAACACAGGTATATTTGATATACATGTTATTGATGTGTACTTTACTAGTGTTTATAGCAACCCCTCAGTATTTGATACTAGTTCAGTTGCTAAGATTAGTAACTCAAAACGGGAGTTGCAGAATGAACAAATACTAGTTAAGGGTGAAGTGACGATGTGTGTTGGAAGTGGTTCCAAAATTGATATGATCATCATCGCACACTCCCTACACTTTCGGGATTAATGTTGAACCGAAATAAATGTTATTTGGTGTTTGTGTTAAGCATGAATATGATTTGATCATGTTTATTGCAATACAATTATTCATTCAAAGTCAGAGAATAATTATTGTTATGTTTACATGAATAAAACCTTCAATGGTCATACACCAAAGGTGAATGGTTTATTGAATCTCGATCATAGTGATACACATATTCATAATACTGAAGCCAAAAGATGCAAAGTTAATAATGATAGTGCAACTTATTTGTGGCACTGCCGTTTAGGTCATATTGGTGTAAAACGCATGAAGAAAATCCATGTTGATGGACTTTTGGAATCACTTGATTATGAATCAGTTGATGCTTGCGAACCATGCTTCATGGGCAAAATGACTAAGAGCTTGTTTGGGACTGCTCTACTCCTTAAAATTCAGGTCTGCTCCAGAAAACACAAGCCAAACGGGTAGCTCCACGATATGCCGCTCCGCAAAAAACTAGAATCTGGGGTACAACTCCCAGTTTTTTATGAAGCTCTTTAGGGAGTGCTCCAAAAAACTCTTAAAGCTGGAGTTGGGTGGAAATTACCCACCACTGCCACCAGTAAGTGGATACCCCTTCGTTTCTCCCCCTCAACCAATCAAATAGATCCTTTCCACCAAATTCCTCATTCTTGAAGCTGCTCCAGAGTGAATTTAGTAGAGCGAAACCGAATTTTGTGAAGCGGAGTAGTCCCAAACAGGCCCTAAGACTCCGTTCCCTGGAACAATGGAGCGACCAACTGACTTATTGGAAATAATACATACTGATGTATGCGGTCCGATGAGTATTGAGGGTCGTGGCGGGTATCGTTATTTTCTGACCTTCATAGATGATTTGAGCAGATATGGTATATCTACTTGATGAAACATAAGTCTGAAACATTTGAAAAAGTTCAAAGAATTTCAGAGTTAAGTGAAAAATCATCGTAACAAGAAAATAAAGTTTCTGTGATCTGATCGTGGAAGAGAATATTTGAGTTACGAGTTTGGTCTTCATTTGAAACGATGCTAAATAGTTTCGCAACTCACGCCACCTGGAACACCACAGCGTAATGGTGTGTCCGAACATCATAACCGTACTTTATTAGATATGGTGCGATCTATGATGTCTCTTACCGATTTATCACTATCATGTTGGGGTTATGCATTAGAGACAGCTGCATTCACGTTAAATAGGGCACCATCTAAATATGTTGATACGACACCATATGAATTGTGGTTTGGCTAGATACCTAAGTTGTCATTTCTTAAAGTTTTGGGATGCGATGCTTATGTGAAAAGGTTTCAACCTGATAAGCTTGAACCCAAATCGGAGAAATGTGTCCTCATAGAGTACCCAAAGGAAACTATTGGGTACATCTTCTATCATAGATCCAAAGGCAAGATCTTTGTTGCTAAAAGTGTATCCTTTCTAGAGAATGAGTTTCTCTCGAAACAAGTGAGTGGGAGGAATGTAGAACTTGATGAGGTAATTGTACCTTCTCCCGAATTGGAAAGTAGTTCATCACAGAAATCGGTTCTAGTGATCTCTACACCAATTAGTGAGGAAGCTAATGATGATGGTCATGAAACTTCAGATCAAGTTACTACCGAACCTCGTAGGAAAACCAGAGTATGGTCCGCATCAGAGTGGTGTGGCAATCCTTTATGGAAGTCATGTTACTAGACCATGACGAACCTACGAACTATGAGGAAGTGATGATGAACCCAGATTCCGTGAAATGGCTTGAGGCCATGAAATCTGAGATGGGATCCATGTATGAGAACAAAGTATGGACTTTGATTGACTTGCCCGATGATCGGTGAGTCATTAAGAATAAATGGATCTTCAAGAGGAAGATGAACGCTAATAGTAGTGTCACTATCTACAAAGCTCGAATTGTCGCAAAATGTTTTCGACAAGTTCAAGGTGTTGACTACGATGCGATTTTCTCACTCGTATCGATGCTTAAAAGTATGTACGAATCATGTTAGCAGTTGCCGCATTTTATGAAATCTGGGAAATGGATGTCAAAACTGTATTCCTTAATGGATTTCTTAAAGAAGAGTTGTATATGATGCAACCAGAAGGTTTTGTCGATCCTAAAGGTGCTACCAAAGTGCGCAAGCTCCATCGATCCATCTAAGGACCGGTGCAAGCATCTTGGAGTTGGAATATATGCTTTGATAAAGTGATCAAAGCATATGATTTTATACAGACTTGCGGTGAAGCATGTATTTACAAGAAAGTGAGTAGGAGCACTACAAACATTTCTGATAAGTATATGTGAATGGCATATTGTTGATCAAAAATAATGTAGAATTTTCTAGAAAGCATAAAGGGGTGTTTGAAAAGAGTTTTTCAAAGACATACCTCGATGAAGCTGCTTACACATTGAGCATCAAGATCTATAGAGATAGATCAAGACGCTTGATAAGTTTTTTTCAATGACTACATACCTTGACAAGATTTTGAAGTAGTTCAAAATGGAACAGTCAAAGAAGGAGTTATTGCCTGTGTTGCAAGGTCTGAAGTTGAGTAAAGACTCAAAACCCGACCATGGGAGAAACTAGAAAGATGATAAAAAGTCATTCCCCATGCCTCAGTCATAGGTTCTATAAAGTATGCTATGCTGTTTACCAGTCCTATTGTATACCTTAGCATTTTTCTGGCAAGGGAGTACAATAGTGATTGAGGGAGTCCTGGATTAGGGGGTATCTGGACTGCCGGATTATATCCTTTGGCCGGACTGTTGGACTATGAAGATACAAGATTGAAGACTTCGTCTCGTGTCCGGATGGGACTCTACTTGGCGTGGAAGGCAAGCTAGGCAATACGGATATGTATATCTCCTCCTTTGTAATCGACCTTGTGTAACCCTAGCCCCCTCCGGTGTCTATATAAATCGGAGGGTTTTAGTTAGTAGAACAACATACAATCATACCATAGGCTAGCTTCTAGGGTTTAGCCTCTCCCATCTCATGGTAGATCAACTCTTGTAATACTCATATCATCAAGAATAAATCAAGCAGGACATAGGGTTTTACCTCCATTAAGAGGGCCCGAACCTGGGTAAAACATCGTGTCCCCTGCCTCCTGTTACCATCCGCCTTAGACACATAGTTTGGGACCCCCTACCCGAGATCCGCCGGTTTTGACACCAACATTGGTGCTTTCATTGAGAGTTCCTCTGTGTCGTCGCCGTTAGGCTTGATGGCTCCTACGATCATCGATAGCGATGCAGTCCAGGGTGAGACTTTTCTCGCCGGACAGATCTTTGTGTTCGGCGGCTTCGCACTGCGGGCCGACTCGCTTGGCCATCTGGAGCAGATTGAAAGTTACGCCCCTGGCCACCAGGTCAGGTTTGGAAGCTTAAACTACACGGCCAATATCCGCGGAGACTTGATCTTCGACGGATTCGAGCCCCTGCCTTGTGCGCCATGCGGTCACGATGAGTACGATTTAGCTCTACCATCAGACCGTATTCAGGAGATCGCACCGGCAGCCGCTCCGACCCTCAATTTGGAGCCAATTTTGCCATCCGTGGACGGGTGGATAGACCCCGTCACGAAGGTCGTATCCCCTGTGGCGATCGAGCCGAATATCGACCTTACCCTTCACGGGAGCCGTGTTGCCAAACTGCCGGATTCTTCTCCGGCCAAAGACTCCGAACCGCCAGCGCCCATTCCTATCGAATCCGATTGGGCGCCGATCATGGAGTTTACCTTCGCAGATATTTTCCAGCACTCGCCCTTCGGCGACATACTGAACTCATTAAGGTGTCTCTCCTTGTCAGAAGGATCCTGGACGAACTATGTCTGGCAGGATTGGAATACGGATGACGAAGAAATTCACCGCCCACCCACCACCCACTTAGTAGCCACTGTCGATGACTTAACCGACATGCTCGACTTCGACTCCGAAGACATCGACGGTATGGACGACGATGCGGGAGTCGAAGAGGAATCACTGCCCATAGGGCACTGGACAGCCACCTCATCATATGATATATACATGGTGGACACACCCAAAGAAGGCAATGGCGACGAGACAATGGAGGATGACCCCTCCAAGAAGCAACCCAAGCGCCAGCGTTAGCGGCGCTGCTCTAAGTCCCGCCAAGGCAAAAGTGGTGATACCAGCACCGGAGATAATAGCACTCCGTACAGTGCCGAAGACAACAACAATCCCCTCCAGCAAGATTTAGAGCAGGAGGATGGAGGAGCCAGCCCTCCTGAGATAGCGGTAGATGGAGAGGCGGAAGATGATAATTACATGCCTCCCTCCGAAGACGAGGCAAGCCTTGACGATGACGAATTCGTCGTGCCAGAGGATCCCGTCGAACAAGAGCGCTTCAAGCGCCGGCTTATAGCCACGGCAAATAGCCTTAAGAAAAAGCAGCAACAGCTTCAAGCTGATCAAGATTTGCTAGTTGACAGATGGACTGAAGTCCTGGCGGCCGTGGAATATAAACTGGAACGCCCCTCCAAGAGTTACCCAAAGTGCAGGTTGCTACCCCGACTGGAGGAGGAAGCACCGTAACCTACATCCCCGGCGTATGACGCGGCTGATCGGCCACCTCGTGGCCGCGACAGAGAGACATTCCAGCCAAAAGCTCAGCCCGCACCCCGACATCATTCAAATAAAAAGGCAGGGGAAATACGCCAGATCTGCGAGACATATTGGAGGACAAAGCAAAACATGCAAGATCGATCTACGGATCACAAGGGCGCGCCACTATGCGAGACGATAATCGTCACGCCGGATACAGTAAAAGTAAGTCCGGCCAGGCCGAACACAGCGGGCAAGACTCATTCGAGCTACGTCGCGATATAGCCCAGTATAGAGGTGCCGCACACCCCTTATGCTTCACAGACGAAGAGATGGATCATCAAATCCCAGAGGGTTTCAAACCCGTAAATATAGAATCATACGACAGCACAACAGATCCTGCGGTATGGATCGAGGATTTCCTCCTGCACATCCACATGGCCCGCGGTGATGACCTACACGCCATGAAATATCTCCCACTCAAACTCAAAGGACCACCTCGGCATTGGCTCAACAGCTTGCCAGCAGAGTCCATTGGCTGTTGGGAAGATCTGGAAGCCGCATTCCTCGACAACTTTCAGGGCACTTATGTGCGATCACCAGATGCCGATGACTTGAGCCACATAATTCAGCAGCCAGAGGAATCGGCCAGGCAATTCTGGACACGGTTCCTAACAAAGAAAAATCAAATCGTCGACTGTCCGTATGAAGAGGCCCTAGCAGCTTTCAAGCACAACATCCGCGATGAGTGGCTAGCCCGGCACCTTGGTCAGGAAAAGCCGAAATCTATGGCAGCCCTCATGACACTCATGACCCGCTTTTGTGCGGAGAAGACAGCTGGCTGGCTCGCATTAATAACATATCAAAGAACCATGGTACTTTGGATACCAAGGACGGCAATGGCAGGTCACGTCGCAACAAGCATAGGCGCCGCAGTAACAGCGACAATACCGAGGATACGGCAGTCAATGCCGGATTCAAAGGCTCTAAACCCGGTCAGCGGAAAAAACCATTTAAAAGAATCACTCCGGGCCTGTCCAGTTTGGACCGTATACTCGATCGCTCATGTCAAATACACGGCACCCCCGACAAGCCAGCCAACCACACCAACAGGGACTGTTGGGTGTTCAAGCAGGCCGGCATGTTAAATGCCGAAAACAAAGATAAGGGGTCACATAGCGATGACGAGGAGGAGCACCGGCAGCCGAACACCGGAGGACAGAAGAGGTTCCCCCCACAAGTGCGGACGGTGAACATGATATACGCAACCCACATCCCCAAGAGGGAGCGGAAGCGTGCGCTCAGGGACGTATATGCGTTGGAGCCTCTCGCCCCCAAATTCAACCCATGGTCCTCCTGTCCAATCACCTTCGATAACAGGGACCACCCCACTAGCATCCGTCATGGTGGATTTGCCGCACTCGTCCTAGACCCAATCATTGACGGATTTCACCTCACTCGAGTCCTAATGGACGGCGGCAGCAGCCTGAACGTGCTTTATCAGGACACAGTGCGCAAAATGGGTATAGACCCCTCAAGGATCAAACCCAATAAAACGACCTTTAAAGGCGTCATACCAGGTGTAGAGGCCCATTGCACAGGCTCAGTAACACTGGAAGTGGTCTTCGGATCTCCGGATAACTTCTGAAGCGAAGAGTTAATCTTTGACATAGTCCCGTTCCGTAGTGGCTACCATGCACTGCTCAGGCGAACCGCCTTTGCAAGATTCAATGCGGCACCGCATTATGCATATCTCAAGCTCAAGATGCCAGGACCTCGGGGTGTCATCACAGTCAATGGAAACACATAGCACTCTCTCCGCATGGAGGAGCACACTGCGGCCCTCGCAGCAGAAGCGCAAAGCAGCCTCTTAAGGTAATCCACTAGTTCGGCGATTAAGGACCCAGACAACTTCAAGCGCGCCCGGAGTAATCGGCAACTGGACCGCCTGGCACGTCCCGAGCTCGCATAGCAATGTGGCCCCCACCCTAGTCCCAGCGTACATAATTACGCATTAAAAATACCATGGGCACAGGCGGGGAGGGGGGCACAACTACGACACGCCCCAATACGCGACTTAAACCGCACTAGGGGCTTCCCGCTTTGTTATTTTTCTCTTTCATGACTTCAATCTCTGGAAACCCTGTCCGGCAGCGTGATTGCCGAACACATGATGCAGCAACCACGGAGGCAGAAAGCTACGTCACACCACGGAACTCCCAGGTGCATTACGATAACGAGTGAAATATTTGCTTTAATAATATTCCTCAGCTTGCCCTTGGAAGGGACATGTCAAATAGTCCTACTTTTTGCTTTTCGCACTACTTGTATCATTCTGCTTTAACGCACCTTTTTGAATAAAAAATGCATGGCATTAAGACTATTATTGCATTCTTCCTTTATATATATATATATGTTCATTTATGACATCCAGCACCCGTACACTATGGTACGGCCAATACGCTAGGGGCTTAAGCATACCCCATAATATGGCGTGAGAAGTCCGAACACTTTCGACAGTGCGGCACCCCGAACTTATAGCATTATATGCATCAGCTCCGAATCATGTCTTGGGTCAATAGTTGGGTTTGCCCGGCTCCCATGTTTTGGTACCTTACGGTCCGCTATATCGGCTAAGGTAGCACTGGGAGAACTACTGCGATTGTGCCCCGGTTCTGCTGGGCTAAGCACCTTAGTAGAGAAAGCTAAAACTGACTGTCATGATAAGGCGAGAGACTATTCACTGTTCGAGAGCTTTCGAGTCCCTAAAGGCTTATGCCGCTTAGAGCGAGGAGTCGGCCCTGTCCGGCTTAAGGCGTGTATCGCGCCCCGAATTCGGCCTTCCAAATACTAGGGGCTTCGCCAAAATTTAAAATTATAGAATTCTGTGGCTGAGTGAGAGTGATAACGCATTATAGTCCGATTGCCTTGTTCGTTGTGCTGAGCACCTCCCTCAAAGGACAGAACAATGGGAACAAGAGTGCTCAGGTTTATCCCGAACACCCTAGCACTCGTGGCATGGGGGCAGAAGCCGAGGACTAGCCATCTCTCAGATTTGATAAACAGCCGAACAGAAGGTAATATTTTAAATTCAAACAAGCGTTGCATAGCGCATATGAACAAGTTTTCATAACTACAGGTTTACACGAGCAAGTTTACTCGAATATTATATCTTTCGTACACTCGTCCGCTATGAGACGAGCACCCTTCAGGACACCCTCATAGTACATCTCGGGGTGGCGATGCTCCTTGCCCTCCGGCGGCCCTTCCTTAATCAGCTTCACGGCGTCCAGCTTGGCCCATTGCACCTTCACACGGGCGAAAGCCCGGCGTGCACCTTCGATGCAGACGGATCGCTTGATGACTTTCAGCCGTGGGCAGGCATCCACAACCCGCCTCACCAGGCCGAAGTAGCTGCTGGGAAGGGCGTCGCCAGGCCACATCTGGACTATAAAGGCCTTCATGGCCTGTTCAGCCGCCTTGTGCAGCTCGACCAGTTGCTTCAGCTGGTCGCTTAGAGGCATTGGGTGTTCGGTCCCAGTATACTGAGACCAGAACAGCTTCTCTGTTGAGCTTCCCTCCTCGGCCTGGTAAAACTGTGCGGCATCCGACACGCTGCGGGGCAAATCTGCGAATGCTCCTGGAGAGCTCCGGATTCGGGTAAGTAACACGTAATTTACTTTCTCATGCTTGCTTTGCATACAGAATGCCTTACCCGCTGCTATCTTCTTCATCGCATCAATGTCCTGGAGGGCCTTTTGGGCTTCGGCCTTGGCACTCTTTGCGCTCTCGAGGGCGGCGGCAAGCTCAGACTCTCGCGTCTTCAAGTCAAGCTCCAACGCCTCGTGCTTCGTCACGAGAGCGTGGAGCTCTTGCTGCACCTCGCCCACCCGAGCCTCATGCCTTTCCCCCTCGGTGCGCTCCGTGGCCGCTTTGTTTTCGGCCTTGGATAGCGCTTGCTTCAGGGTCGCCACCTCGGTCGTGGCCCCTGGCAAATTTACGATGATCCTATCATTCTGCAATCGCATTCTTTTTATATATATATCCATAGACTAGGTACTACTTACCTTTGTTCTCCTCGAGCTGCCTCTTGGCAAGGCCGAGCTATTTCTTGGACCCTTCGAGGTCCTGCTTCAGTGTGGCGACCTCCGTAGTCAGTGCGGCAGATTCCAGCTGCGAAGCCTGCATACGCATATAGACATACTTATATTAAACTCCTGCGATATTGTTTGATCGTCTGTTCGGCTTTTCTTCTTGAACACCGAACAGAGCATTAGGGGCTACTGTCTATGCGGCAATATTTTTCCTATATACTTATCTCAAAGCCTGTTAGAAGGTTGGCACAGGCATCAGTCAGTCCGCTCTTGGCGGACTGAACCTTCTCGACCACCACACTCATACTAGTGTGGTGCTCTTCGTCGATGGAAGCGCTGCGAAGCGCTCCCAGCTGAGTGTCCGGTGCCTCTGGATGGACAGAGGTCACCGGCACAGGCGTCTTGCCCCTTTTGGAAGGAGGCAGCCTGCCTGAGTCCAGAACCACTGGAGGTTCCGGCGCGGTATTCGGCTGAGGGCCGAACTCGGAGCCCTCGGGAGCCTTGCTCCCTCTCCTCCCGGAGCCCGGAAGGTCGCCTTGAGGCGCCTCCGGGACTGTCTCCCCTCGACCCGGTGCCTCTTGAGACAATACCTCGGCGTTTTCCATAGGGCAAGGGGAGGTGGCGGTTGGAAGTGGATCGCAACCCATATCTGACGAGCCCAGGGAGCCGTCCGACGATACATCGATACGGGCTCGTGGCGGTCTACATAATCATAATTCGGCGTTAGAAGAAACAGTGCGCCAAATGTATGCTATGAGTTACTCTGGCATCCGAATACTTACGACTTTGCAAGGGGCTTGGCCCTGAGCAGCCACTCGTCTTCGCCTTCAACGGCGGGGTGGAGTAGTCTGGAAGGAGAGTCCTTCCCTTCTTGGACCCTTCGGCCCCAACGGTTAGGGTGGCCTTCCTTTTCTTGTCTCCCCCGACTAGAGGGGGAGCATCTTCATATTCCTCCTCGTCTTCGGGGGAGGAGTGCGTCGCGGAGTTTATCGGACGATGAGTCCGATAACACCTGGCGTCGGGAACTCTTCTGGGTTCCCTTGGCCTTCTTGGTCTTCTCCGGCACCTTGTAAGGAGCCGGAGTCAGCATCTTTGTCAGAAGAGTGTCCACAGTGTCTTTGGGCAGAGGGGCCGGACAGTTAATCTGCCCCGACGTCTCCGCCCAGTCCTATCAAAGGCGTGGAGCTCAGACCCCGCACATGATTAAGCTAGGGGAAATAAATATCCTACCGGATGTATAGAACTCATCGAATGCGCTTGGCGCTTCGCGCTTAGCCCGCGGTCCTCGATGGGGGAGGGAGGGACCTCGGCGCCCTTGAACAGAATCTTCCAAACGTCCTTGTGTGTCGTGTCAAAGAGATCGCTCAGAGTCTGGTACTGGAACGGGTCGAACTCCCACAAGTTGAAATCCCGCTGTTGGCACGGGAGGATCCAGCGGATGACCATGACCTGGACTATGTTGACAAGCTTGAGCTTCTTGCCGGCCATATTTTGGATACATTTCTGGAGTCTGTCCAGCTCTACCGATGAACCCCAAGACAGGCCCTTCTCTTTCCAGGAGGTAAGCCGCGTGGGGATTCCGGATCGAAACTTGGGGGCAGCCACCCATTTGGCGTCGCGTGGTTCGGTGATGTAGAACCACGCCGATTGCCACCCCTTTATGGTCTCCATGAAGGAACCTTCGAGCCATATAACGTTGGGCATCTTGCCCACCATGGCTTCGCCGCATTCTTCTTGTTGGCCGCCCACCACCTTCGGCTTGATATTGAAGGTCTTTAGCCACAGGCCGAAGTGGCGCCGGATGCGGAGGAAAGCCTCACACACGACGATGAACGCCGAAATGTTGAGGACGAAGTTCGGGGCCAGATCATGGAAGTCCAGCCCATAGTAGAACATGAGACCACGGACGAATGGATGGAGGGGAAACCCCAGTCCGCGGAGGAAGTGGTGGAGGAAAACTACCCTCTCGCGAGGATCAGGGGTAGGAACGATCTGCCCCGCAGTGGGCAGTCAATGTGCGATATTCGCGGCCAAGTATCCGGCTCAGCGCAGCTTGTTGATGTGTCCCTCCATAACGGAGGAAGCCATCCATTTGCCTCCCGCTACGGACATGATTGGAGAAGGTTGAGGGGAAGGATGTGGGCTTGGGAGTTGGAGCTCGAGTGCGCAAGAGTGGATGAGCAAGGAGGAAGAAGGCGTGGGTAGAAAACGGTTAAACCTTGTCCCTTTATAAGGGCGGCCAAAACTATACGCCCCCACTAGCCTGGTAAAATTCGGTTATCCCCCAAGCGCCGTAATCGATGGCGCGGTTGGGTTACCCACGCCCGTATTGATGAAAATCCCGTAATAAGGGGGACATGATCTCTGCTTTGACAAGACGTGTCAAAAAACTGCCTCACGTTATGTGCGGGGCTAGTTAAAGGAAAACGGTTCGAATAATCACCGGGCCATGGCATAATGTCATATTGCCAAAACAAGTCAGCAGATTAGATTGGTGGAAATATTATTCTCTCTATGGTGGCATGTAGAATTATTTTGCAGGGTCGGACACTATCCTTGTATTCAAATTCTTCCGTGGTGTATTCGGAGGAGGAACCCTCCTTGCAATGCCGAAGACAATACTGCGTGCCGACTCATCGTCATTGAAGCCTGGTTCAGGGGCTACTGAGGGAGTCCTGGATTAGGGGGTATCCGGACTGCCGGATTATATCCTTTGGCCGGACTGTTGGACTATGAAGATACAAGATTGAAGACTTCCTCTCGTCTTCGGATGGGACTCTACTTGGCGTGGAAGGCAAGCTAGGCAATACGGATATGTATATCTCCTCCTTTGTAACCGACCTTGTGTAACCCTAGCCCCCTGCGGTGTCTATATAAACTGAAGGGTTTTAGTCCGTAGAACAACATACAATCATACCATAGGCTAGCTTCTAGGGTTTAGCCTCTCCGATCTCGTGGTAGATCAACTCTTGTAATACTCATATCATCAAGAATAAATCAAGCAGGACGTAGGGTTTTACCTCCATCAAGAGGGCCCGAACCTGGGTAAAACATCGTGTCCCCTGCCTCCTGTTACCATCCGCCTTAGACGCACAGTTCAGGACCCCCTACCCGAGATCCGCCGGTTTTGACACCGCCAGTGATCTAGGATTAGATCATTGGACAATGGTCAAAATTATCCTTAGAGGACTAAGGAAATATTTCTCAGTTATGGAGGTGATAAGAGAGTTCGTCATAAAGAGTTACGTCGATGCAAGCTTTTGCATCGATCTGGATGACTCTAAGTCTCGATCTAGATACATATTGAAAGTGGGAGCAATTAGCTAGAGTAGCTCCGTGCAAAGCATTATAGACATAGAAAATTTGCAAAATACATACGGCTCTGAATGTGGCAGACCCGTTGACTAAATTTCTCTCACAAGCAAAACATGATCACTCTTTGGGTGTTAATCACATAGCGATGTGGACTAGATTATCGACTCTAGTAAAACCCTTTGGGTGTTAATCACATGGAGATGTGAACTAATCACATAAAGATGTGAACTATTCATGTTAAATCACATGACGATGTGAACTAGATTATTGACTCTAGTGCAAGTGGGAGACTGAAGGAAATATGCCCTAGCGGCAATAATAAAGTTGTTATTTATATTTCCTTATATCATGATAAATGTTTATTATTCATGCTAGAATTGTATTAACCGAAAACTTAGTACATGTGTGAATACATAGACAAACAAGGTGTCACTAGTATGCCTCTACTTGACTAGCTCGTTGAATCAAAGATGGTTAAGTTTCCTAGCCATAGACATGAGTTGTCATTTGATTAACGGTATCACATCATTAGGAAATGATGTGATTGACTGGACCCATCCGTTAGCTTAGCACGATGATCGTTTAGTTTGTGGCCATTGCTTTCTTCATGACTTATACAAGTTCCTATGACTATGAGATTATGCAACTCCCGAATACCGAAGGAACACTTTGTGTGCTACCAAACATGACAACGTAACTGGGTGATTATAAAGGTGCTCTACATGTGTCTCTGATGGTACTTGTTGAGTTGGCATAGATCAAGATTAGGATTTGTAACTCCGATTGTCGGAGAGGTATCTCTGGGCCCTCTCGGTAATGCACATCACTATAAGCCTTGCAAGCAATGTAACTAATGAGTTAGTTGCGGGATGATTCATTACGGAACGAGTAAAGAGACTTGCCGGTAACGAGATTGAACTAGGTATTGAGATACCGACGATCGAATCTCGGGCAAGTAACATAACAATGACAAAGGGAACAATGTATGTTGTTATGCGGTTTGACCGATAAAGATCTTCTTAGAATATGTAGGAACCAATATGAGCATCCAGTTTCCGCTATTGGTTATTGACCAGATATGAGTCTCGGTCATGTCTACATAGTTCTCGAACCCGTAGGATCCGCACGCTTAACGTTCGGTGACGATCGATATTATGAGTTTATATGTTTTGATGTACCGAAGGTAGTTCGGAGTCCCGGATGAGATCGGGGACATGACGAGGAGTCTCGAAATGGTCGAGACATAGAGATTGATATATTGGACGACTATATTCGGACATCAAAAAGGTTCCGAGTGATTTGGGTATTTTTCAGAGTACCAGAGAGTTACGGGAATTCGCTGGGGAGTATATGGGCCTTATTGGGCTTTAGGGGAAAGAGAGAGGGGAGGCTGCGTGCCCCCAGGGCCTAGTCCGAATTTGACTAGGGGGAGGGGCGGCGCCCCCTCCTTCCTTCTCTTCTCTTTTCCCTTTCCTTCTCTCCTACTCCTACTACATGGAAGGGGGGAATCCTACTCCCGGTGGGAGTAGGACTCCCCAGGGCGCGCCATAGGAGGGTCGGCCCTCCCCCTCCTCCACTCCTTTATATACGTGGCCAGGGGGCACCTCATAGACACACAAGTTGATCATTGATCCCTTAGCCATGTGCGGTGCCCCCTTCCACCATAATCCACCTCGATCATATCGTAGCAGTGCTCAGGCGATGCCCTGTGTCGGTAGCAACATCATCACCATCATCATGTTGTCGTGCTGAGGAACTCTCCCGTGAAGCTCTGCTGGATCGGAGTTCGTGGGACGTCATCGAGCTGAACGTGTGCTGAACTTGGGGGTGCCGTGCGTTCGGTACTTGGGTCGGTCGGATCGTGAAGACGTTCGACTACATCAACCGTGTTCTCGTAATGCTTCCGCTTACGGTCTACAAGGGTACGTGGACTATACTCTTCCCTCTCGTTGCTATGCATCACCATGATCTTGCGTGTGCGTAGGAATTTGTTTGAAATTACTACGTTCCCCAACACCAGTAACCCGCCCACGCGTGGTGAACCGGGCGGGTGAGGCGCCCGTGACTGGAGCACCGGATTAGCCGCGTGCTATGGATCCGCCTCGTTTGGATATGACTCCACCTTAGCATGTGCCAACACCGTCGGGTCATTATTATAACCCTTTGGATAATATGATCGCTGCGGCATCACAATTGGCAGCCCTTCCAGTTGAATGCGATTCTCCAGCTGCAATAGAGATGCGGAGGGCCAGAGAACTTCTTCAGACGGTTGTGGCTCAACAGGCGGCTTATTCGTATAGCCGTGAACGGATTCATTCAACCCCTCATCCAATCCGGATTTATAGCAGGCATACTGAGTCACCCGCAGTTTCAAGCAGTGAACAACGCCGTAACCAGCCTCGTGGGCATGACCCGACATGCGGTGGTGTTGATGCTCAGACTTTGGTGGATCAGGGCAGGGCGCGTCGGGAGGCGGAGCTGGTGGCTCAGCTAGCGAGTCAACAGCAATCTCCAGTTTATCCATCAACATCTATGGAGGCTGGGGTGACCTCCAGAACCTTGGGTGTGCCGTGTTTAGCACCGGCTCTGTGTAATGAGCACTTGCCTAAGGATTTCAAGGGTCCTCGCAAGGTACCTAATTACACAGCAGATCGACCCCTTGAAGCTTGGATTGAAAGTTATGAGATGGCCATGGACATGTTAGATGTTAGTGATGCTGCATGTGCTAAGTACTTCACCATGCATGATGTTGGATGGGCCGGCTCGTACTTGGCCGAAAGGGTTACCCGCTAACTCCATAAGGTCATGGGTAGAGTTGAAAACCCGTTTCATCCAAAATTTTGAAGATACATGCAAGCAGCCTCTGTCGGTCTTGGATTTGGATTCCTGTGTCCAAGGTGAGGGTGAGTCAACAACCAATTGGGTACGCCAGATCTCAGCTATTAAACATTCATCAAATAGTATCAATACCGGTTCTGCAGTCCTAATGTTGGAGAAGAATTGTCGTTTTCTCCCCCTTAAGTAGAAATTGGGGCGGCTTAAGCACCACTGCAATGACATGGGGGAACTCATGGCGGCTCTCGTCAAATATGTCGATTCTGATAGTACCAGGGACCACGACTCTGATGAAGAAAAGGCGGGTAAGGGAAACAAGAGTGGTAGCATGAAGGGACAACAGCATAACACAGCAGGTCATGGTGGCAATGGCAAGAGTAAGGCGGAGAACAGTTTAGACTTTGTGGCCAGCACCAATACGCAGAATCATAAGTAGCGTCGAAAGGGAAAGCTGCCTTGTTTTGGAGGGCCAAAATTCAACCTTGAAGCCATGATGAACCGGCCTTTCCCAAAGCATGGTACACATGAGAAGCCGGCCAATCATTTGTGGAAGGTTTGTTACATCATGAGGGAGTATAGTGATACGTCTCTGTCGTATCTACTTTTCCAAACACTTTTGCCCTTGTTTTGGACTCTAACTTGCATGATTTGAATGGAACTAACCCGGACTGACGTTGTTTTCAGCAGAATTACCATGGTGTTATTTATGTGTAGAAACAAAAGTTCTCGGAATGACCTGAAACTTCATGGGACAACTTTTCGGAAAATATAAAAAATCCTTGCAAAAGATGAAGGCCAGGGGGCCCACCACCTGTCCATGAGGGTGGGGGCGCGCCTGCCCCCCTAGGGCACGCCCCCCTACCTCGTGGGCCCCCTGGAGCTCCTCTGACTCCAACTCCAAATCTATATATTGTGTTTCGGGGAGAAAAAAATCAAAGAGAAGAATTCATCGCGTTTTATGATACGGAGCCGCCGCCAAGCCCTAAAACCTCTCGGGAGGGCTGATCTGGAGTCCGTTCGGGGCTCCGGGGAGGGGAATCTGTCGCCATCGTCATCATCAACCATCCTTCATCACCAATTTCAGGAAGCTCACCGCCGTGCGTGAGTAATTCCATCGTAGGCTTGCTGGACGGTGATGGGTTGGATGGGATCTATCATGTAATCGAGTTAGTTTTGTTAGGGTTTGATCCCTAGTGTCCACTATGTTCTGAGATTGATGTTGCGATGACTTTGCTATGCTTAATGCTTGTCACTAGGGCCCGAGTGCCATGATTTGAGATCTAAACCTATTATGTTTTCATCAATTTATGAGAGTTCTGGATCCTATCTCGCAAGTCTATAGTCACCTATTATGTGTTATGATCTGTTAACCCCGAAGTGACAATAATCGAGATACTTATCGGTGATGACCGTAGTTTGAGGAGTTCATGTATTCACTATGTGTTAATGCTTTGTTCTCGTACTCTATTAAAAGGAGGCCTTAATATCCCTTAGTTTCTGTAAGACCCTGCTGCCACGGGAGGGTAGGACAAAAGATGTCATGCAAGTTCTTTTCCATAAACACGTATGACTATATTCGGAATACATGCCTACATTACATTGATGAACTGGAGCTAGTTCTGTGTCACCCTAGGTTATGACTGTTACATGATGAACCGCATCCGGCATAATTCTCCATCACTGATCCATTGCCTACGAGCTTTCCATATATTGTTCTTCGCTTATTTACTTTTCCGTTGCTATTGCTATCATCACTACAAAATACCAAAAACATTAATTTTGCCAGCGTTACCTTTTGCTATCGTTACCACTACTATCATATTACTTTGCTACTAAACACTTTGCTGCAGATATTAAGTTTCAAGGTGTGGTGGAATTGACAACTCAACTGCTAATACTTGAGAATATTCTTTGGCTCCCCTTGTGTCGAATCAATTAATTTGGGTTGAATACTCTACCCTCGAAAACTGTTGCAATCTCCTATACTTGTGGGTTATCAAGACTATTTTCTGGCGCCGTTGTCGGGGAGGGTAGGACAAAAGATGTTATGCAAGTTCTTTTCCATAAGCACGTCTGACTATATTTGGAATACATGCCTACATTACATTGATGAACTGGAGCTAGTTCCGTGTCACCCTAGGTTATGACTGTTACATGATGAACCGCATCCGGCATAATTCTCCATCACTGATCCATTGCCTACGAGCTTTCCATATATTGTTCTTCGCTTATTTACTTTTCCGTTGCTATTGCTATCATCACTACAAAATACCAAAAACATTAATTTTGCCAGCGTTACCTTTTGCTATCGTTACCACTACTATCATATTACTTTGCTACTAAACACTTTGCTGCAGATATTAAGTTTCAAGGTGTGGTGGAATTGACAACTCAACTGCTAATACTTGAGAATATTCTTTGGCTCCCCTTGTGTCGAATCAATTAATTTGGGTTGAATACTCTACCCTCGAAAACTGTTGCAATCTCCTATACTTGTGGGTTATCAAGACTATTTTCTGGCGCCGTTGTCGGGGAGGGTAGGACAAAAGATGTTATGCAAGTTCTTTTCCATAAGCACGTCTGACTATATTTGGAATACATGCCTACATTACATTGATGAACTGGAGCTAGTTCCGTGTCACCCTAGGTTATGACTGTTACATGATGAACCGCATCCGGCATAATTCTCCATCACTGATCCATTGCCTACGAGCTTTCCATATATTGTTCTTTGCTTATTTACTTTTCTGTTGCTATTGCTATCATCACAACAAAATACCAAAAACATTACTTTTGCTATCGTTACCACTACTATCATATTACATTGCTACTAAAAACTTTGCTGCAGATATTAAGTTTCCAGGTGTGGTTGAATTGACAACTCAGCTGCTAATACTTGAGAATATTCTTTGGCTCCCCTTGTGTCGAATTAATAAATTTGGTTTGAATACTCTACCCTCGAAAACTGTTGCGATCCCCTATACTTGTGGGTTATCAAGACTATTTTCTGGCGCCGTTGCCGGGGAGGGTAGGATAAAAGATGTCATGCAAGTTCTTTTCCATAAGCACGTATGACTATATTCGGAATACATGCCTACATTACATTGATGAACTGGAGCTAGTTCTGTGTCACTCTAGGTTATGACTGTTACATGATGAACCGCATTCAGCATAATTCTCCATCACTGATCCATTGCCTACAAGCTTTCCATATATTGTTCTTCGCTTATTTACTTTTCCGTTGCTATTGCTATCATCACTACAAAATACCAAAAACATTACTTTTGCTACCGTTACCTTTTGCTATCGTTACCACTACTATCATATTACTTTGCTACTAAACACTTTGCTGCAGATATTAAGTTTCCAGGTGTGGTTGAATTGACAACTCAGCTGCTAATACTTGAGAATATTCTTTGGCTCCCCTTGTGTCGAATCAATAAATTTGGGTTGAATACTCTACCCTCGAAAACTATTGCGATCCCCTATACTTGTGGGTTATCAAAACTATTTTTTGGCGCCGTTGCCGGGGAGTATAGCTCTATTCTTTGAGTCACTTGGGATTTATATCTGCTTATCATTATGATGAACTTGAAAGATCCAAGAACCATGATTTATCCCTCAACTACGAGGGGAGGTAAGGAATTGCCATCTAGCTCTGCACTTGATTCACCTTCTGTTTTGAGTAAGCTTGCTACACCTAAACCTGCTCCTGCTATTCGTTCTGATATGTCGCATGTTATTGATGATGCCACTTCTTCTATGCATGATACTTATGGTGAAACTACTTCTATGCTTGATACTACTGTGCCACTTGGTGAATTTCTTGACGAACAACTTGCTAGGGCTAGAGAGATTGAAAATATTGAATCTGATAATACTGATGAAAGTGACGATGAAGACTTGCCTGTTATTCCTAAGCATTATGTTTTTGATAAAGAAGCTTCTTTAGCTATTTTATCTTGCAAAGATAGACACGAACTCAAGAGGTTATTAGCTAAATGGAATCAGCAATCTCTAAATGCTAGAATGAAACCTGACCCTGCTTTTGCTACTTCACCTATCTGTGTTACCGATAAGGATTATGAATTCTCTGTTGATCCTGATATAATTACTTTGGTTGAATCTGATCCTTTTCATGGCTATGAATCTGAAACTGTTGTGGCACATCTTACTAAATTAAATGATATAGCTACCCTGTTCACTAATGATGAGAGAACTCGCTACTTTTATATCCTTAAAATATTTTTGTTCTCATTAAAGGGTGATGCTAAGATATGGTTTAATTCTCTTGATCCTGGTTGTGTGCGTAGTCCCCGGGATATGATTTATTACTTGTCTGCTAAATATTTCCCTGCTCATAAGAAACAAGCTGCTTTAAGGGATATATATAATTTTGCGCAAATTGAAGAAAAGAGTCTCCCACAAGCTTGGGGGAGGCTTCTCCAATTACTTAATGCTTTGCCTGATCATCCTCTTAAGAAAAATGAAATACTTGATATCTTTTATAATGGACTAACCGATGCCTCCACAGATTACCTGGATAGTTGTGCTGGTTCTGTTTTCAAGGAAAGAACACTGGATGAAGCTGAAATTCTATTGAATAATATGTTAACAAATGAAAATGATTGGACACCTCCGGAGCCAATTCCTGAGCCTATTCCTAAACCAACTCGGAAGAAGAGGGGTATTCTATTTCTCAGTCCTGAAGATATGCAAGAGGCAAAGAAATATATGAAAGAAAAAGGTATTAAAGCTGAAGATGTTAAGAATTTACCTCCTATTGAAGAAATACATGGTCTTAATTTACCGCCTGTTGAAGAAACATATGATCTTAATCCTTCACCTATTGAAGAAACTCATGGTCTTGATAACCCGACACAGGTAGTAAAGGTAAATTCTCTCTATAGATATAATAAAGCTGAAATCCCATTGGCTAAGTTTGCTATCCCATGCTTAGATGAGTTTGATAAATTTATGGCTAAGCAAGAAGATTTTAATGCTTATTTTGGTAGACAACTGAAATACAATTCAAATATGCTTGAACACTTTGGTGATTATATGGCTAATGTCAAAGGTGAACTTAAACTTATTAGTAAACATGCTTCTATGGTTACCACTCAAGTAGAACAAGTACTTAAAGCTCAAAATGATTTTCTCAACAAATTGAATAGTAAGAACAATGATAATGCTGTTAGAGTTATGACTAGAGGTGGTAAAATGACTCAGGAATCTTCGTATCCTAAAGGCCAACCTAAGAGAATTGAGCAAGATTCTCACAAAAATAATATAGATGCACCTAGTCCTTCTAAAAGGAAGAAAGGGAAAAAATGATACGACTTTGCATGCTTCTAGTGAACCTATTACTGAAACACCTGAGAATCCAAATGATATTTCTATTTCTGATGCTGAACCACAATCTGGTAATGAACCTGAAACTAGTGATAAGGATAATGATAATGTTCATGATGATGCTCAACCTAGTAATGATAATGATATAGAAATTGAACCTGCTGTTGATCTTGATAACCCACAATGAAAGAATCAACGTTATGATAAGAAAGACTTTGTTGCTAGAAAACATGGTAAAGAAAGAGAACCATGGGTTCAGAAACCCATGACTTTTCCTCCCAAACCATCCAAGAAAAAGGATGATGAGGATTTTGAGCACTTTGCTGAAATTATTAGACCTATCTTTTTGCGTATGCGATTAACTGATATGCTCAAAATGAATCCTTATGCTAAGTATATGAAAGATATTGTTACAAATAAGAGAAAGATACCAGAAGCTGAAATTTCCACCATGCTTGCTAATTATACTTTTAAGGGTGGAATACCAAAGAAACTTGGAGATCCCGGTGTACCAACTATACCATGCTCTGTTAGAAGAAATTATGTTAAAACTGCTTTATGTGATCTTGGATCCGGTGTTAGTGTTATGCCTCTCTCTTTATATCATAGAATTGATTTGAATAAGTTGACACCTACTGAAATATCTTTGCAAATGGCTGATAAATCAACTGCTATACATGTCGGTATTTGTGAGGATGTGCCTGTTGTAGTTGCAAACGTTACTATTTAAATGGACTTTGTTATTCTTGATATTCCCGAGGACGATAGTATGTCTATTATTCTTGGAAGACCCTTTTTGAATACCGCAGGGGCTGTTATTGATTGCACTAAAGGCAATGTCACTTTTCATGTTAATGGTAATGAGCACACGGTACACTTTCCGAGGAAACAACCTCAAGTTCATAGTATCAACTCTATTGGAAAAATTCCATCGATTATATTTGGAGGTTTTGAATTTCCCCTTCCTACTATCAAGAAGAAATATGATATTCTTATTATTGGGGATGTGCATATCCCCGTTGAGGTAACATAGTGTTATTCGAAATTTCTCCGGTTCTGTGTTATTCGGAATGAGTTCGTTAACAAGACTTGATCAACCTTGTTAGTGGATTCCTTTTGATGAGCATGAGATGGATGAAACTAGAAGGCACAACCTTCTGTACCCCACTTTTACTTTCTGTTATTAAATAATAAAAAAATTGTATTTTTCTGTCCGTTATCTGATTATCCGTGCAATATAAAAATGCCCCAAAAATAAAAGTTCTCCAAATGCCCTGAAATTTAAATATGATTTTTTCTAGAATATTTGAGAATATTTGGCACTGAGAGCATAGCAGGGGGTCATCCACCTGGCCACGAGGGTGGAGGGCGCGCCCTACCCCCCTGGGCGTGCCCCCTGCCTCATGGGCCCATGCTGGCCCTCCTCCACTTATTCCTGCATCCACACACTTCTTCTTCCTCCCACAAACACGAATATCCATCTCAAGCATGAGTTCTAGCTCATTTTGCTGCCATTTTCGATCTCCTTGCTCAAAGCACCTCTCACAAAACTGCTTGGGGAGAGTGTTCCTTGGTATGTGACTCCTCCATTGGTCCAATTAGTTTTTGTTCTAGTGCTTTATTCATTGCAAATTTTCTACTTAGGTGACCCTGTTCTTGAGCTTGCATGTCAAATTTATATGGTTCCAAGTAGTTTTGATGCATGATATAGGCTCTAGGCACTTGTAGGAGTAGTTGCTATCAATATTATTGAGTTTGGTTTACTTTTATTTTGAAGTTACTAAAAATTTCAGAATTTTTCAGAAAATGATGAAGAGACTTTTGAGGGGCTCATCGAGCCGAAGCTCGAAGGAAAAGGCACAGAAGCCTAAGTATAATCTACCTTGCACGGTGGAGGTTTGGTCGTGTGAATGGCCTTCTGATGATTTCTTGAGAGCAGCCGGGATTTATAAAGATTTTTATGAATTGGCTAAGAATGCAGGCCTCACCGCTTTCCTCCACGACCAACGCGATCAGTATCTCTTACTCACAAATATCTTTGTGCAAAACTTTCATTTCCATTCTAGGAGCTCACCACCTACGGTGGAGTTTCATTTATATGATGAGCATAAGGAGATGTCACTTTATGATTTTTGTCATGTTTGTTTAGTCCCTTTCGAGGGGGAGACAGAGGAACCACATCGCGAGGATGTGGATGGGTTTATTGATACTATCATTGTAGGGGAAACAAGGAAGGTTTCCGATGCACGAATCACTAGCATACATTTTCCTGTTTTACGCTATTTTGCATTATTTGCTAGTCGTTGTTTAATTGGTCGTGGAAACTGTGGAAACCTTAGTGTCCCTGATATTATTATTTTGCTCCATGGTTTATTCGGTGATAACTCTGTTAGTATGGGCGGCATTATTGCTAAACGGTTAAGTCTGAACCGTACAAAGGGCCCCATCTTTGGAGGCATCTATGCTTCACGCCTAGTTGCACATTTTAACATACCTATTAGGCATTATGAGAAGGAAGAAAAAGTGCTGCCTCGGGTTTATTTAGATTATAAAAGTATGGTGGCACATGATTTTATTGTTAAGAATAGGGAATGAGAGCTTAAATACAAATTGTTCTTTGATAAACATCATCCTAAGACTATTACCCTGCCTGCTCCTTCTTTGTTTGATTTATCTGTAGGCCAGTACCTTGTTCCATTAGAGGCTATTCACGCCTACCAGAACCTTGCACCAGCCATGGAGCCAGAGCCGGAACCACAAGTTGATCCTTCACGACAGTCTAATTACCAGTGGGATCCGGAGATGATTGCCAACCAGTGGCAATCGGAGTCTTCTTCTTCTTCGCAGTATGACCCCAACTATTATTATGGATATCCGCCAGGCCAGCCATGGCCATAGACCAACTTAGGCCAAAATTCTAAGCTTGGGGGAGTACGTATTTCTCACCAACATTACATGTATGGTCACACACTCATTGCTAGATGTCGGTGCTCATACTTTTTCATTGTATCATACATGCTAGTTTACTTTCCTTTTTATGCTTTCTTTTTGTGTGTTTAATAAACCTTAAGAAAAACCAAAAAAATAGTTGTAGCTTTTAATTAGTTTACTTTCCATGCTTGTAGTAGTAATTAAGAAGAAAACCCAAAAAGATTTCCTGTTCTTCTTTTACTTGTTGGGAGCTTTCCCGTGTAAATAGTTTTATTTCTTTTCTTTTCTTTGGGGGTCGATCGGAGAAGACCATAATTAAATTGTTGAAGTGGCTCTTATATGCATTATTGTTGATCTGATAAAAGATCCCATATTGCATTGTCTTCTCGTGTTTATTGAATGCTTGCAGATTTCATCTTAGTCCAATGCACATGCACAATTATTATTATTCACATCGTTCGGTCGTGCAAGTGAAAGGCAATAATGATGATTATAGGATGAACTTATTGAGATGAGAAAAGCTGGTATGAACTCGACCTCTTTTGTTTTTGTAAATATGATTAGTTCATAGTTCTTGATTCGGCCTATTATGAATAAACATGTTTGCAATGACAACTACAGATCATAGTTCTTGTGTCATGCTTGATTAGCTAGGAGCTTATAATGGTTTACCTTGCGTGCCAACATGCTATTAAAATGGTTGTGATGTGGTACGATAGGGTGGTATCCTCCTCTGAATGATTTAAGTGACTTGAATTGGTGCATGTTCACGCATGTAGTTGAAACAAAATCAACATAGCCTTCATGATATTTATGTTCATGGTGGATTATATCGTACTCATGCTTGCATTCGGTGTTGATTAATTTTAATGCATGTTCATGATTGTTGTCGCTCTCTAGCTGGTCACTTCCCAGTCGTTTGCTAGCCTTCACCTGTACTAAGCGGGAATACTGCTTGTGTATCCAATCCCTTAAACCCCAAAGTTATCCCACATGAGTCGACTATACCTACCTATATACGGTATCTACCTGCCCCGTTCCAAGTAAATTTGTATGTGCCAAACTCTAAACCTTCAAATAAATATCATGTTTTGTATGCTCGAATAGTTCATGTATCAACCAGGGCTGTTCGTATCTTCTAGGTTAGGCGGGTTATTCTCAAGAGGAGTGGACTCCCCTCCTCACTCACGAGAAATTGGCTGGTCACCGGGATGCCCAGTCCCATGCTTTATGCAAATCAAATCAAAATAATTGCAAACAAAAATCCCCCTGGGACTCTTGTTAGTTTGAGGCACTCGTTGTTTCGAGCAAGCCATGGATTGATGCTTGTTGGTGGAAGGGGGAGTATAAACTTTACCATTCTGTTTGGGAACCGCCTATAATGTGTGTAGCATGGAAGATATCGCCATCTCTTGGTTGTTATGTTGACAATGAAAGTATACCGCTCAAAATATTATTCATCTCTGTTTCAAAACCGAGCTCTGGCACCTCTACAAATCCCCGCTTCCCTCTGCGAAGGGCCAATCTATTTACTTTTATGCTGAGTCATCATCCTCTTATTAAAAAGCACCAGTTGGAGAGCACCGCTGTCATTTGCATCCATTACTGTTAGATTACATTGAGTATGACTTGACTGGATCTCTTTTACCATGAATTACAATGTCTAGTCAGTCCTTGGTCTTTAAAGGTGCTCTGCATTTATGTTTTGAGGTCTCAGAAAGGGCTAGCAAGATACCATCTTGTTATCTCATATTATGATTGTTTTGAGAAAGTGTTGTCATCCAAGATTGATTATTATTCCTCGCTAGTTGATTATGCCATTGATATGAGTAAACTTGAGACCTAAGCGTTATTGTGAATGTGGTTAGTTATAATCTTTGCTGAAAACTTGAATGCTGGCTTTACATATTTACAACAACAAGAGCAAACAGAGTTTGTAAAAGTTTTTCTTTATGTCTTTCAGTTTGTCAACTGAATTGTCTCTTTCAGTTTGTCAACTGAATTGCTTGAGGACAAGCAAAGGTTTAAGCTTGGGGGAGTTGATACGTCTCTATCGTATCTACTTTTCCAAACACTTTTGCCCTTGTTTTGGACTCTAACTTGCATGATTTGAATGGAACTAACCCGGACTGACGCTGTTTTCAGTAGAATTACCATGGTGTTATTTATGTACAGAAACAAAATTTCTCGGAATGACCTGAACTTCACGGGACAACTTTTCGGAAAATATAAAAAATCCTTGCAAAAGATGAAGGTCAGGGGGCCCACCACCTGTCCACGAGGGTGGGGGGCGCGCCCCCCTACCTCGTGGGCCGCCTGGAGCTCCTCCGACTCCAACTCCAACTCTATATATTGTGTTTCGGGGAGACGAAAAATCAGAGAGAAGAATTCATCACGTTTTACGATAAGGAGCCGCCGCCAAGCCATAAAACCTCTTGGGAGGGCTGATCTGGAGTCCGTTCGGGGCTCCGAAGAGGGGAATCCGTCGCCATCGTCATCATCAACCATCCTCCATCACCAATTTCATGATGCTCACCGCCGTGCGTGAGTAATTTCATCACAGGCTCGCTGGACGGTGATGGGTTGGATGGGATATATCATGTAATCGAGTTAGTTTTGTTAGGGTTTGATACTAGTGTCCACTATGTTCTGAGATTGATGTTGCTATGACTTTGCTATGCTTAATGCTTGTCACAAGAGCCCGAGTGCCATGATTTCAGATTTGAACCTATTATGTTTTCATCAATATATGAGAGTTCTGGATCCTATCTTGCAAGTCTATAGTCACCTATTATGTGTAAAGATCCGTTAACCCTGAAGTTACAATAATCGGGATACTTACCGGTGATGACCGTAGTTTGAGGAGTTCATGTATTCACTATGTGTTAATGCTTTGTTCCGGTACTCTATTAAAAGGAGGCCTTAATATCCCTTAGATTCCGTAAGAACCCCGCTGCCATGGGAGGGTAGGACAAAAGATGGCATGCAAGTTCTTTTCCATAAGCACGTATGACTATATTCGGAATACATGCCTACATTACATTGATGAACTGGAGCAAGTTCTGTGTCACCCTAGGTTATGACTGTTACATGATGAACCGCATCCGGCATAATTCTCCATCACTGATCCATTGCCTACGAGCTTTCCATTTATTGTTCTTCGCTTATTTACTTTTCTGTTGCTATTGCTATCATCACTACAAAATACCAAAAACATTACTTTTGCTACCGTTACCTTTTGCAATCATTACCACTACTATCATATTACTTTTCTACTAAACACTTTGCTGCAGATATTAAGTTTCCAGGTGTGGTTGAATTGAAAACTCAGCTGCTAATACTTGAGAATATCCTTTGGCTCCCCTTGTGTCGAATCAATAAATTTGGGTCGAATACTCTACCCTCAAAAACTGTTGCGATCCCCTATACTTGTGGGTTATCATATAGGAATTCCATTTTTCCAGAATAATCATGGCTCGAATGGCAGTTCAGGTTCCGACTCTCATGGGCCTGGCTTTAGTGGTGGCGGATCAAACTCTGGTTTCGGAGGCCAAGGTAACCAAGGTGGTTTTAATCAATAGTCTGGTCAAGGGAATCAGCAGCAGCAATCTGGTTATCAAAGTAATCCAAAGCAGTCGAATAGTGGACAGTATCATGTGTTCACTATGATTTTATGCAAACGAGATCAGAAGCTTCATAAAAGGGCGGTGAACGCAGTTGAGCCGGCAGTTCACCATTTCTTAAGATGGTCTGGACATCATATTCTTTGGAGCCGTGAGGATCACCCACCCCGGGTTGACAATCCGGATCAGTTGGCTTTCGTGGTTGCACCTCAAGTTGGAGGGTACAGGTTCACTAAGGTGCTTGTCGGTGTCAAAACTGGCGAATCTCGGGTAGGGGGTCCCGAACTGTGCGTCTAAGGCGGATGGTAACAGGAGGCAGGGGACACGATGTTTACCCAGGTTTGGGCCCTCTTGATGGAGGGAAAACCCTACGTCCTGCTTGATTATTCTTGACAATATGAGTAGTACAAGAGTTGATCTACCACGAGATCAGAGAGGCTAAACCCTAGAAGCTAGCCTATGGTATGATTGTATGTTGTCCTACGGACTAAAACCCTCCGGTTTATATAGACACCGGAGGAGGCTAGGGTTACACAAGGTTGGTTACAAAGGAGGAGATATACATATCTGTATTGCCTAGCTTGCCTTCCATGCCAAGTAGAGTCCCATCCGGAAACGGGATGAAGTCTTCAATCTCGTATCTTCATAGTCCAACAGTCCGGCCAAAGGATATAGTCCGGCTGTCCGGAGACCCCCTAATCCAGGACTCCCTTAGTAGCCCCTGAACCAGGCTTCAATGACGATGAGTCCGGCGCGTAGTGTTGTCTTCGGCATTGCAAGGCAGGTTCCTCCTCCAAATACATCACGAAAGAGTTTGAATACAAGGATAGTGTCCGACCCTGCAAAATAAGTTCCATATACCACCGTAGAGAGAATAATATTTCCACAAATCTAATCTGCTGACACGTTTTGGCAGCATGACATCACGCCACGGCCCAGTAATTATTTGAACGTTTTTCTTTAACCAGCCCCGCACATAACGTTGTGGCGGTTTCTTGACATGTCTTGTCAAAGCAGAGATCGTGTTCCCCTTATCACGGGATTCTCATCAATACAAACGTGGGTAACCCAACCGTGCATGTTGGTATGACTCCTAGATCTTAGGTAAGTCTCGAACGGCCACGAGGAGGACGCCTGATATTCATCCCCTTTATAAAGGGACAAGGCTTTTTCTTTTTTCCCTCCCGTGCCCAATCGAATCCTTCCCCTGCCTCGAATTCCAACACCCAAAGCCAAGGTCAGGTGCTTCGGACCTTCAATCATGTCCGGATGCAGCCTTGAAGGCCGGTGGATGCCTTCCTCCGTCACGGGGGAGGACATCAAGAAGTTGAGGGAGGCCAGATATCTGACCGCCGAAATTTCGCATAGGCTGCCCACCCGAGGGCAGGTCGTCCCTACTCCCGAACCCAACGAGAGCGTTGTGTTCGTCTTCCACTTCCTTCATGGACTAGGCCTCACTCTGGATCCCTTTGTTAGGGGTCTTATGTTCTATTACGGGCTGGATTTTCACGATCTGACCCCGGATTCCCTTCTTCACATCTCGTCATTTATTGTAGTTTGTGAGGCCTTCCTCCGCATTACCCCTCACTTCGGCCTGTGGCTCAAGACCTTCGATGTGAAGCCGAAGATGGTTGAGGGGCAGTACGCTGCGTGCGGATGTGCTCTAATAAGCAAAATTACTGATGCTCCATGGCCAAAGGGTTCCTTTCTAGAGGTGACCGGATTGTGGCAACAGGAGTGGTTTTACGTCACAGCTGCCCGAAGTGCCAAGTGGGTAGCTGCCCCCACCTTTCGGTCGGGCCCTCCACCACAACTGATGTCATGGATCAGCAGGGGGCTGAGCTGGGGTCCAGCCAAGGACGTGCCAATACTGCAGAGCCGTATCCGAGATCTCTTCGAGGGAGATTTCAGTTTGGTTATGGTAATGCAAGTTATGCTGGTTCATCGAGTCCAGCCTTGCAAACGCCGGCCCCTCCGCATGTGGGAATTAAACCCGGAAGGACCACGCACTATTCAGAATTTCCTTGGCATGACGCACGAGGAGATGTACAAATCGTTCTTCGGACCCAAAATAGGGTGTCTGGACACTACCGAGGACGTGTGCCTGAGCTGCAACCGCCCCGCTGCCCAAGTTATTAATCCCATGGACGAACACACTGTCCTTTTATTTATCATGACATCATTCTCAAGAATTGCTCTTTGACCAGGACTGGATAACAAAGGCGAAGATGATCCGGTGTTCGGCCCCCCTTCCTGAAGGTTTGGACAATCCGGTGTTGGAAAAGATGCTCGAGCCAGCACCTTGTCTAGTGCCCTCGAAGGAACATGAAGGGGGGGAATAAAGAGGGCGAAAGCGGGCCTCCATCGCTACCTATTCCAATCGAGGGAATGAGCACCTCCACGAGGGAGGATAACCAAGGGGAAGAATCTGACATTCTCTCTCCCCGGGGAAGGAAGAGGGCTACCTCTGAAGATCCAGAAACTAAGGTTTCCAAACGGGAGAAGAAATCTCTGCCAGAGGGTCCTGCCTCGAAGGGTATTCTCGCCGCACAATGTCCGCGCGGGGATCAGCCCTCTACCGAGCTATAAGTAATCAAAAAGTACTTAATAGTGAAGATATCCTACCTTATTTCCGAAGACAATAACCAATGCTTGTAAACTGTAGTCCGGATCGCAGCCCTTCTCGACAGAGTTCATCTTCGGGGGATCTTCTTCCGGAGATGATGGAGAGCGAAATGCCTCCCCCAGACTCCCCAGCTCAAGAAGCGGGCAACCTTGAAGTGTCGTCGCGAAGGGTATCTCCGGATCCAATATCGCCGGAGGATAATGATACGTCTCCAACGTATCTATAATTTTTAATTGCTCCATGCTATATTATCTACTATTTTGGGCAATATTGGGCTTTATTATCCACTTTTATATTATTTTTGGGACTAACCTATTAACCAGAGGCCCAGCCCAGATTTGCTGTTTTATGCCTATTTCAGTGTTTTGAAGAAAAGGAATATCAGACGGAGTCGAAACGGAACAAAATCAACTGGAGAAGTTATTTTTGGAAGGAAACACACCTGATGGACTTGGACCCCACGTCAAGGAAGGAACGAGGTGCTCACGAGGGTGGGGGGGCACCCCCCTAGGGCGTGCCCCCTATCTCGTGGGACCCTCGTGGCTCCCCTGACGTACCTCCTGCACCCATATATACCCACGTGACCTAAAACTTCTAGAGCGCAACATAGATCGGGAGTTCCGCCGCCAGAAGTCTCCGTAGCCACCAGAAGTCAATCGGGACCCTGTTCCGGCACCCTGCCGGAGGGGAACCCTCACCGGTGGCCATCTTCATCATCTCGGTGCTCTCCATGATGAGGAGGGAGTAGTTCTCCCTCGGGGCTGAGGGTATGTACCAGTAGCTATGTGTTTGATCTCTCTCTCTCTCTCTCGTGTTCTTGAGATGATACGATCTTGATGTATCGCGAGCTTTGCTATTATATTTGGATCATATGATGTTTCTTCCCCCTCTTCTCTCTTGTAATGAATTGAGTTTCCCCTTTGAAGTTATCTTATCGGATTGAGTCTTTAAAGATTTGAGAACACTTGATGTATGTCTTGCCGTGGATATCTGTGGTGACAATGGGATACCGCGTGCCACTTGATGTATGTTAAGGTGACCAACTTGCGGCTTCATGAACCTATGCATAGGGGTTGGCACACGTTTTCGTCGTGATTCTCCGGTAGATCTTTGGGGCACTCTTTGAGGTCCTTTGTGTTGGTTGAATAGATGAATTGAGATTGTGTGATGCATATCGTATAATCATGCCCACGGATACTTGAGGTGACATTGGAGTATCTAGGTGACATTAGGGTTTTGGTTGATTTGTATCTGGCGCCCAAGGAAGAAGGTTGTGTAGTAGACATCAAGCTCTTTTCTGGCGCCGTTGCCGGGGAGGTGAGTGTTGAAGGTATATCTTTAGATCTTGCAGTCGAGTCTATTAGTTTCTTATTTTTATCACTAGTTTAGTTTATAAAAGAAAACTATAAAAAAATGGAATTGAGTTTGTCTCATATGCTTCACCTTTTTAATAACTTTCGTGAGTATGATGGAAAGGATAATTGTGCTCAAGTGCTAGAAGAAGAAATCTATAAAAATTTTGGCACTAAATATTAGAATGATGAGCATGATTGCAATGTTGTTACTATGAATTCCTTGAATATCCATGATGCTAATGATATGCGAAGCCACAAGCTTGGGGAAGCTATGTTTGATGAATATGATATTTTTTGTCCCGCATGTTTTGATGAGAAAATTTATTATTATGAAAGCATGCCTCCTATTTATGATGATTATATTGATGAAAGTGGATTTGGAGAGGTCATGACTTTATTTTGTGATGAATCCACTATTCCGAAAGAGGTTCCAATTGATTATGAGAACAAAGTTGCTATCTATGATGATTATTGTGATGACTTGTATGCTATAAAGAATAATGATATCCATGGAACTTGTCATCATGATTTTAGTTTTCAATTGGATTATGCCTCACATGATAATTATTTTGTTGAGTTTGCTCCCACTATTATGCATGAGAAGAGTTTTGCTTGTGTGGAGAGTAATAAAAATTATATGCTTGTAGATCATGAAAAGAATGCTTTAGGTGCTGGTTATATTGTTGAATTCATTCATGATACTACTGAAAATTATTATGAGGGAGGAACATATGCTTGTAGGAATTGCAATAATATCAAGTTTCCTCTCTATGTGCTTAAAATCGTGAAGTTATGCTTGTTTTACCTTCCTATGCAAGTTGATTATTGTTCCCACAATTTGTTTGCTCATAAAATCCCTATGCATAGGAAGTGGGTTAGACTTAAATGTGCTAGTCATATTCTTCATGATGCTCTCTTTATGTTTCAATTCTTATCTTTTATGTGAGCATCATTGAAATCATCATGCCTAGCTAGGGGCATTAAACGATTGCGCTTGTTGGGAGGAAACCCAATTTTATATTTGTTCCTGGATTTTTTGCTCCTGTTTAGTAATAAATAATTCATCTAGCCTCTGTTTAGATGTGTTTTTATGCTTTTAATTGGTGTTTGTGCCAAGTAGAACCTTTGGGAAGACTTGGGGAAAGTCTTGTTGATCATGCTGTCAAAAACAGAAACTTTAGCGCTCACGAGAATTGCTGCAATTTTTATTTGGAGAGTGCTATCTAGTTAATTATTTTTGAAGATGATTAATATATAAATTCCTCATGTCCAGAAATTTAATTGAGAATTTTATGAGTTCCAGAAGTGTACGTTTGATCCAGATTACTACAGACTATTCTGTTTTTGACAGATTCTGTTTTTCGTGTGTTGTTTGCTTATTTTAATGAATCTATGGCTAGTAAAAGAGTTTATAAACCATAGAGAAGTTGGAATAAAGTAGGTATAATACCAATATAAATGAATAATGAGTTCATTACAGTACCTTGAAGTGGTGATTTACTTTCTTATACTAACGGAGCTTACGAGTTTTCTGTTAAGTTTTGTGTTGTGAAGTTTTCAAGTTTTGGGTAAGGATTCGATGGACTATGGAATAAGGAGTGGCAAGAGCCTAAGCTTGGGGATGCCCAAGGCACCCCAAGGTAATATTCAAGGATAGCCAAGAGCCTAAGCTTGGGGATGCCCCGGAAGGCATGCCCTCCTTCGTCTTCGTTCATCGGTAACTTTACTTGGAGCTATATTTTTATTCGCCACATGATATGTGTTTTGCTTGGAGAGTCAATTTATTTTGTTAGGATTTGCTTTCTGTTATTTATAATAATGTTTTGCATCTTTTATTTCAATAAAAGTGGCATTGATA
The DNA here is from genome assembly GCF_003073215.2 of Triticum urartu. Taxonomy (NCBI): domain Eukaryota; kingdom Viridiplantae; phylum Streptophyta; class Magnoliopsida; order Poales; family Poaceae; genus Triticum; species Triticum urartu. The sequence goes on along the minus strand of NC_053028.1, from coordinate 587,270,448 downwards.
GCCTTTACTATGTCTATGTTACAAGTATACATGTTGCTGTTTGAAAACAGAAAGTTTACCGCTGTTGCAATAATTCCCTAGAAAAGTCAGAATGTGATAAAATTTTGAAACCTTTTGCATATTAAGCTTTGATAAATTTACTACAGTGGGAATTTTATTTCATAATTTTTGAAGCTAGGGAACTATGGATGTTGCAGCATTCTTTACAGACTATCCTGTTTAGGCAGATTGCTGTTATGTTTGCATTGTTTGCATATGTTTGCTTCTTTAATGATTCTATTTGAGGATAGGACTATTAAATATGAAGAGGAATTTAGTATGCAATTTTGATTAATAATTTTAGTGATTTGCTACAGTAGAGTATGATAAGGTTTTTTGCAATGATTTATACTAACTTATCTCACGAGTCCTTGTTGAGTTTTGTGTGGATGAAGCTTTTGAGATTTAGGGAGACCGTGATATGAGAGGAATTAAGGAGATACAAAATATCAAGCTTGGGGATTCCCAAGGCACCCCAAGACAATATTTCAAGAAGTCTCAAGCGTCTAAGCTTGGGGATGCCCCTGTTGGCATCCCACCATTCTTCTTCAACAATTATCGGTTAGTATCGGTTGATCCTAAGTTTTTGCTTCTTCACATGATGTTTGCCATTCTTAGAATGTGATTTTATTTTGCTTTGCTTGCTGCTTGAATAGAGTACCAAGATCTGAAATTATTAAATGTTAGAGAGTCTTCACATAGCTGCATAATTATTCGACTACTCATTGATCTTCACTTATATCTTTTGGAGTAGTTTGTCATTTTCTCTAGTGCTTCACTTATATCTTTTAGAGCATGGTCGTAGTTTTATTTTATAGAAATAGATGAACTCACATGCTTCACTTAGATTATTTTGAGAGTCTTAATAGCATGGTAATTTGCTTAAAATCCTAATATGCTAGGTATTCAAGAATAATAAAATTCTCTTATGAGTGTGTTGAATACTATGAGAAGTTTGATTCTTGATGATTGTTTTGAGATATGGAGATGGTGATATTAGAGTCATGCTAGTTGAGTAGTTGTGAATTTGAGAGATACTTGTGTTGAAGTTTGTGATTCCCGTAGCATGCACGTATGGTGAACCGTTATGTAACGAAGTCGGAGCATGAGGTGTTTATTGATTGTCCTCCTTATGAGTGGCGGTCGGGGACGAGAGATGGTCGTTTCCTACCAATCTATCCCCCTAGGAGCATGCGCGTAGTACTTTGTTTCGATAACTAATAAATTTTTGCAATAAGTATGTGAGTTCTTTATGACTAATGTTGAGTCCATGGATTATACGCACTCTCACCCTTCCACCATTGATAGCCTCTCTAGTACCGCGCAACTTTCGCCGGTACCATAAACCCACCATATACCTTCCTCAAAACAGCCACCATACCTACCTATTATGGCATTTACATAGCCATTCCGAGATATATTTCCATGCAACTTTCCACCGTTCCAGTTATTATGACACACTCCATCATTGTCATATTGCTTAGCATGATCATGTAGTTGACATTGTATTTGTGGCGAAGCCACCGTTCATAATTCTTTCATACTTGTCACTCTTGATTCATTGCATATCCCGGCACACCACCGGAGGCATTCATATAGAGTCATATTTGTTCTAGTATCGAGTTGTACCATCGAGTTGTAAATAAATAGAAGTGTGATGATCATCATTCAATAGAGCATTGTCCCAAATAAAAAAATAAAAAAAAAATAAGAGAAAGGCCATAAAAAAGAAAGGCCAAATAAAAAATAGAAAGGCCAAAGAAAAAAAGAAGGCCCAAAAAATAAATAAATAAATAAGGGGGCAATGCTACTATCCTTTTCCCACACTTGTGCTTCAAAGTAGCACCATGATATAGCAAGTCTCATATATTGTGCTTCAAAGTAGCACCATGTTTTTCATATAGAGAGTCTCATATGTTGTCACTTTCATATACTAGCGGGAATTTTACATTATAGAACTTGGCTTGTATATTCCAATGATGGGCTTCCTCAAATTGCCCTAGGTCTTCGTGAGCAAGCAAGTTGGATGCAGACCCACTAGTTTCTTTTGTTGAGCTTTCATACATTTACAGCTCTAGTGCATCCGTTGCATGGCAATCCCTACTCACTCACATTAATATCTATTGATGGGCATCTCCATAGCCCGTTGATACGCCTAGTTGATGTGAGACTATCTTCTCCCTTTTTGTCTTCTCCACAACCACCACTCTATTCCACCTATAGTGCTATGTCCATGGCTCAAGCTCATGTATTGTGTGAAGATTGAAAAAGTTTGAGAACATCAAAAGTATGAAACAATTGCTTGGCTTGTCATCGGGGTTGTGCATGATTTAAATATGTTGTGTGGTGAAGATGGAGCATAGCCAGACTATATGATTTTGTAGGGATAACTTTCTTTGGCCATGTTATTTTGAAGAGACATGATTGCTTAGTTGGTATGCTTGAAGTATTATTTTTTATGTCAATATAAACTTTTGTCTTGAATCTTTCGGATCTGAATATTCATATCACAAGTAAGAATAATTACATTGAAATTATGCCAACTAGCATTCCACATCAAAAAATATCTTTTTTATCATTTACCTACTCGAGGACGAGCAGGAATTAAGCTTGGGGATGCTTGATACGTCTCCAACGTATCTATAATTTTTTATTGCTCCATGCTATATTATCTACTGTTTTGGGCAATATTGGGCTTTATTATCCACTTTTATATTATTTTTGGGACTAACCTATTAACCGGAGGACCAGCCCAGATTTGCTGTTTTATGCCTATTTCAGTGTTTTTGAAGAAAAGGAATATCAGACGGAGTCGAAACGGAATGAAATCAACTGGAGAAGTTATTTTTGGAAGGAAACACACCTGATGGACTTGGACCCCATGTCAAGGAAGGAACGAGGTGCTCACGAGGGTGGGGGCGTCCCCCCTGTCTTGTGGGACCCTCATGGCTCCCCTGACGTACCTCCTGCACCCATATATACCCACGTGACCTAAAACTTCCAGAGCGCAACATAGATCGGGAGTTCCGTCGCCAGAAGTCTCCGTAGCCACCCAAAGTCAATCGGGACCCTGTTCCGGCACCCTGCCGGAGGGGGGAACCCTCACCGGTGGCCATCTTCTTCATCTCGGTGCTCTCCATGACAAGGAGGGAGTAGTGCTCCCTCGGGGCTGAGGGTATGTACCAGTAGCTATGTGTTTGATCTCTCTCTCTCTCTCTCGTGTTCTTGAGATGATACGATCTTGATGTATCACGAGCTTTGCTATTATATTTGGATCCTATGATGTTTCTTCCCCCCTCTTCTCTCTTGTAATGAATTGAGTTTCCCCTTTGAAGTTATCTTATCGGATTGAGTCTTTAAAGATTTGAGAACACTTGATGTATGTCTTGCCGTGGATATCTGTGGTGACAATGGGATACCGCGTGCCACTTGATGTATGTTAAGGTGACCAACCTTGCGGGTTCATGAACCTATGCATAGGGGTTGGCACACGTTTTCGTCGTGATTCTCCGGTAGATCTTTGGGGCACTCTTTGAGGTTCTATGTGTTGGTTGAATAGATGAATTGAGATTGTGTGATGCATATCGTATAATCATGCCCACGGATACTTGAGGTGACATTGGAGTATCTAGGTGACATTAGGGTTTTGGTTGATTTGTATCTTAAGGTGTTATTCTAGTACGAACTCTAGGGATGTTTGTGACACTTATAGGAATAGCCCAACGGATTGATTGGAAAGAATAACTTTGAGGTGGTTTCGTACCCTACCATAATCTCTTCGTTCGTTCTCTGCTATTAGTGACTTTGGAGTGACTCTTTGTTGCATGTTGAGGGATAGTTTTATGATCCAATTATGTTAGTATTGTTGAGAGGACTTACACTAGTGAAAGTATGAACCCTAGGCCTTATTTCCACACATTGCAATACCGTTTACGCTCACTTTTATCATTCGTACCTTGCTTTTTTATTATTTCAGATTACAAAAACTATTATCTACTATCCATATTGCACTTGTATCACCATCTCTTCGCCGACCTACTGCACCTATACAATTTCCCATTGTATTGGGTGTGTTGGGGACACAAGGGACTCTTTGTTATTTGGTTGCAGGGTTGCTTGAGAGAGAGCATCTTCATCCTACGCCTCCTACAGATTGATAAACCTTAGGTCATCCACTTGAGGGAAATTTACTACTCTCCTACAAACCTCTGCATTTGGAGGCCCAACAACGTCTACAAGAAGAAGGTTGTGTAGTAGACATCACATAACCCTTTGGCTGCCCGGCATCCCCAGTATCCGGCTCCTAAGGAGAGCGACGGCAAGGGTCTGTACTCTGTGCGGTCGGATGCGCTGAAGGATCTTCTGGGGAAAGCTCTCGTCTCGGAAGCGCATCGTACGCTAATGGGTACGGTAATTGAAAGGATTTCATCCGCCGAAAGAGGTTTGCACAAAGCTTTTATTAGTCTGCTGAAAGGCTTCGAGGTACGTAAAATAATGTATGCCTTTAATAGTACCGCATACGTTAGGTATGCCCATACAGATAGTAGCCCCTGAGACTCTGGTTGACGTCAAGAACGGTGGCAAACAGAGGATCATAGTCCTAGGTAATAACCAGACCGCCTTTATGTGCAGGTGGTTGAAGCTCCGGTGGCTAGCCGGACTGATGAGTTTGCCAAACTAAAGCGACAACTAGATGCGGCAGATGCCGACATCGTGCTTGTCAACAAGCGGCTTGACGAGGCACAGGTGAGTGGTTTTTCTGGTGATCGTCACATAATAAGAGCAGCATGATGCCACTATCTTTAATATGTTGTGACTGCAGATGGAGCAGCCACTGTGGAGACCCTTCGGGCGGAGCTTGCCCGAGCCAAGGAGCAAGCAAGGAGTAGCAATGAGGTCGCTTTACAGGCGACCGAAGAGTTAAGGGCCGAACAGATCGCACATTGCGAGAGCAAAGAAAAATTGCCAAGATGGCTATGGAGTTAAAAGATGCTGCTGACCGTTACCGGCTTCTTGAAGAGGAAAACCGGGCGAAGGAGACGGACCTGGAGAAGGCCCGGATGGCTGCCAAGGAAGCTCGCTCCAAAATTAGAGCGACGAAGGAGGAGCTGAATCAAGCTGCAGATATCGTGTCTGGGAAGCCCTTCTTGTTGTGGACTAAGTTCAGAGATCCGAAGTATGCTCCTCTGGACCGGCTATGGAGTTCTGCGGACGCGTACATGGATTTGGCTGCAAGTGCTGCTGATGCAGCCAAGTACTTCAAGGATCAGAAAGGTCCCGAAGTGGAAAAGCTGTTTTGGTCACAGTTTCACGCTCCACTCTGTCCGCTGCTGCTGAATGAGCGATTGACCGGTTGGGCCGAGCTCCATAGGTTGTCCGGACTTGCCATGAGGTCCGTTGTGGATCACCTGTGGCCGGGAGGGCCAAGGCCGAGTAGCTACTTTCACTTAGTCCAACAATTCCTTGAAGTTGTGCCACGCATCGATGCTGTAAAGAGATCAGCGTGCATAGAAGGTGTGCGGATGGCCCTTGCCCATGTCAAACATACTAGGCGGAGATGGAGGCCACCACTGTTGCGGCACAGGGTTCGGCCATAGGCCGAGTGGCTGCCGAGCACTACTCTGAAGAAGTCCTTGAAGGCGCTCGTTCGATAGAGGCTCGGTGCTCGAAGAATATTATTTTCCAATGACATGTAGTCCCATTGTGCAAACAATGTTTTATTGAATTTATCAAGGCTGTATTTATACTTTTACCCGAAAGTGCTATGATGCCTCCTGTGTGGCCGTTTATGTATATATGTATATAACCTGAAAAATGGCAGTCGTCGGCTTCAGCCCCCACGCATATAATGCAGGGGTGTTCGCAGAAGACACATGTTCACACTTGATCCAACGTCTTGGTCCATTAAGGAGGTGATAGCGCAGCGAACTAGGCAACCAGACTATAATGCTTTAACACTTTCACTTAGCCAGAGGAGTTTGATAGTGGGGCTACTATGTAGCCCCTGGTGGCTCCACGCTCATCTGGATTCGGGCGCGTACATGCCTAGCCGGGAAACGGCCCTTTGTTAAGGCGGAGGAATCCCGAAGATTCCGCTAGGTCATTGAGTGGTTGACCAGTCTCGCGCTATATCATGATAGTCAGTTTTCGGCTTTCTCTACTGAGGTGCTCGTCCGGATGAACCAGGGCACAATTGCAGTAGTTCTCCTGGTGCCGCCTTAGCCGATAGGGCGGAACGTAAGGCAGCAAAACACAGGAGCCGGGCAAACCCAACATTTGACCAAAGACATGATTCGGAGCTGATTCATATAACACCAAACTCGCGACGCCGAACACTCCCTAAGGTATTCGGTCTTTATGATGTAAACCGGGCCTAAACAGTGCCCTTTGTAATAAGCCCCTGGTGTCTAGGTACATGCAATATTCTGACGTGGCCACATGCCAATACGTCAGCATCCTTCTCGATTGTACTGAGAATCCGAGGGATGTGTATCAACAAGAGACAGTAAAAAAGGTTTACACAGGGTCTGAATCTAAAAAGAATCCTTGGAACGGGTCCCTCCTGCACGTCTGTGCCTGTGTCTCCGTTGTGCCGTATTCTGGACGGGTGTAGCACGATGGTCATCTGAAAAAGAAAGGAACTTAATTGAAAAGTTGTCGTGCGAAAGGCAGGTTATACTAAATAAACCATGTACAGTTCAAAATGAGTAAAGCTGAGCCTAATTGCCACTTTTTTGTGCGCGTTGAGCCCCTTGTATTGTAATAGGGGTATAGCCATCAAACCTGTATCAATTACATATAGCTGCGCCGGACTCGTCCAACCGCGTCTGTGGTCTTAACGACCTGTCAGATGCTTTAGTTGGTGAGGCCGTTTAGTGTGCGGCTGCTAAGGCAGCCGCACGGTCTTCCGCGCGCAAGGAGTGCTCAATATTTCCATTTACTGTAATGATGCCACGTGGACCAGGCATTTTAAGCATGAGAGAAGCGTAATGCGGTATTGCATTAAAGCGAGTGAAAGCTTCACGTCCGAGTAGTGCTTGATAGACACTTGGAACGGAGCGATGTGGAACTTTAAATTTTTGCTGCGGAAGTTATCGGGAAAGCCGAATATAACCTCTAGTAGCAGGGAGCCCGTGCAATGGGCCTCTGGGCCTGGCGTTACTCCTTTAAAGGTAGTATTGCTGCGGCTAATTTTTGTTGGGTCTATCCCCATTTTGCGGACTGTGTCCTGATATATCAGGTTTAAACTGCTGCCGCCGTCCATCAGGACTCGTGTGAAGTGGTATCCGTCAATTATTGGGTCTAATACCAAGGCAGCCCATCCTGCATGCCGGATACTTGCCGAGTAATCCCGATGGTCAAAGGTGATCGGTTGGGACAACCAGTGGCAGAACTCCGCGGTGATAGGCCCTGGGGCATGTGTCCCTAAGAGTGCCGTTTTGTTTCTCCCCTTTGTCACGTGTAACACGTTTACTGTTTTGACTTCTGGTGGGAATTTCTTCTGTTCCCCCATGCTTTGCTTGCGAGGCTCGTCCTCGTCTTCGCTTGGTGTATCCTGCCCCTTATGTTCGGCATTGAGCTTGCCGGACTGCTTGAAGACCCAACATTCTCTATGGTATGATTTGCAGGTTTATTGGGGGTGCTGTGGATCTCACATATTTTATCCAGAATCTTGTTTAGGCTGGACAGTTCGTCTCTGTTGCCTTTGGAGGGAAGCTTTTGTTGACCTGGCTGAGAGCTTCTACATCTGGCGTTTACTGTCATGCTCTTTGGGATGTCTTCTTTATTCCGGTGCTTGTTTTTGCTGCGTCGTGGTTTCCTGTTTTCGTCCCTGACTTCGGATGTACTTGGGTCGCTGGTGCTGCATCGGGCTAACCAGCTATCCTCGCCCGCGCAAAAGCGGGTCATGAGGCTTGTTAGTGCTGCCATTGTTCTCGGCTTTTCTTGGCCGAGGTGTCTGGCAAGCCATTCATCTCGAACGCTGTGCTTAAAAGCTGCTGAGGGAGTCCTGGATTAGGGGGTGTTCGGGTAGCCGGACTATACCTTCAGCCGGACTCCTCGACTATGAAGATACAAGATTGAAGACTTCGTCCCGTGTCCAGATGGGACTTTCCTCCATCGAGAGGGCCCGAACCTGGGTAAAAAACATCTTGTCCCTTGTCTCCTGTTACCATCCGGCCTTGACGCACAGTTCGGGACCCCCTACCCGAGATCCGCCGGTTTTGACACCGACATTGGTGCTTTCATTGAGAGTTCCTCTGTGTCGTCGCCTTTAGGCCCGATGGCTCCTTTGATCATCAACGACGATACGGTCCAGGGTGAAACTTTTCTCCCCGGACAGATCTTCGTCTTCGGCGGCTTCGCTCTGCGGGCTAATTCACTCGGCCACCTGGAGCAGATCGAAAGCTACGCCCCTAGCCATCAGGTCAGGTTTGGAAGCCTAAGCTACACGGCTGACATCCACGGGGACTTGATCTTCGACGGATTCAAGCCACAGCCAAGCGCGCCAGCACTGTCTCGATGGGCATGATATAGCTCTGCCACCGAACAACGCCTTGGAGGCCGCATACGCATCAGTTTCGACCATTGATTCGGAGCATATTGCGCCGATCGAGGATCAACGGTTAGACGCTGCCTCAGGGGCTGTGATCTCAGAGGTGATCGAGCCGAACTCCAGCCCCGCACTCCGCATGGCCCATGACTCCGAGGATCCGGACTCCGAACCCCCCGCGCCCCTGCCAATCGAATCCGATTGGGCGCCGATAATGGAGTTCACCGCCGCAGACATCTTTCAGCATTCACCTTTTGGCGACATCCTAAACTCTCTTAAGTCTCTCTCTTTATCAGGAGAGCCCTGGCCAGACTAAAGTCAGCGAGGGTGGGATACGGACGATGAAGAAATTCAAAGCCCACCCACCACCCCCTTGGTAGCCACTGTCGACAATTTAAACGACGTGCTCAACTTCGACTCCGAAGACATCGACAGCATGGATGATGATGTAGGAGATACCGACGAACCAACGCCCATAGGGCATTGGACAGCCACCTCATCTCACGATGTGTACATGGTGGATACCCCTAAAGGAAGCGACAACGAGGAAAAAGGGGATGGGACGGGAGATCGACCCCCCAAAAAGCAATCAAAGCGTTGGCGTAAACGCCGACCCAAGCCCCGCCTCGACAAAAACCCAGCCATAGAGCAGGACGAGCCGGTAGACGACGAGCAGGCCTTAGAGCAACCGTCCGAACAGGGCAACACGGATAGAGAAACTGAACATCCCTCCCCCGGCGAAAACGGCATTCCGGATGACCTCACGCCGAATAAACCTATGGAGCAGAAGAATCTCCACGAAAGGCTCGTTGCAACTGCACGCAGCCTAAAGAAGCCGAAGCGAAAGCTAAAAACAGCGGAAGACGCACTCCGGATTAGATGGAGCAAAGTAATCAATACCACAAATAAGTACGGCGACAGTCGCCGCACTAAAAGCTATCCGAAAAGAAAGCTACTGCCTGAATTCGACGAAGAGGCCCTAGAGCCCTCGCATTCAAAAAATGAAAAAGCCACACGATCGGATAGACGACCCCATAAAGCGGCAAGCGGCGCTGCACCTAAATCGGCATACGACCCACTTAAGGATTCGCATCATGGCCCAGTCAGGTCCATTTATGGGCCAAGAAAGCAAGCTCTTGTAAGCAACGCTATGAAGCCATCATCAGAATCTGGCACACCCAAATACAGGGGCGCCGCACACCCCCTATGTTTCACCGATGAGGTCCTGGACTATGAATTCCCAGAGGGATTCAAACCCGTAAACATAGAGGCATATGATGGAACAACAAACCCTGGAGTCTGGATCAAGGATTATATCCTCCACATACACATGGCTAGAGGAGATGATCTCCACGCCATAAAATATCTACCCCTTAAGCTTAAAGGGCCAGCCCGGCATTGGCTTAAAAGCCTTCCCGAAAACACAATTGGAAGCTGGGAAGAGCTCGACGATGCTTTCCGAGCAAACTTTCAAGGGACCTATGTCCGCCCTCCGGATGCAGACGACCTTAGTCACATAGCTCAACAACCCGGAGAATCAGCTCGGCAGTTCTGGAATAGATTCCTCACTAAAAAGAATCAGATAGTCGACTGTCTAGACGCTGAAGCCTTAGCAGCTTTCAGGCATAACATCCGAGACGAATGGCTCGCCAGACACCTCGGCCAAGAAAAGCCAAGAACAATGGCCGCACTAACAAGCCTCATGACCCGCTTTTGTGCAGGGGAGGACAGCTGGTTGGCAAGGTGCAGCCCCAGCGACCCAAGTACATCCGAAACTAGGGATAGAAACGGAAAACTGCGACGCAACAAGGACCGTCGCCGGACTAAGGACAAAAGTCCGAAGAGCACGACTGTCAATGCCGGATTCAAAGGCTCACGACAAAATCAGGAAAAATCGCCCCCTCAGGATAACAGGGACGATCCATCCAGCCTAAATAAAATCCTGGACAGGATATGTCAGATACACAGTACTCCCGGGAAGCCTGCTAACCATACCCATAGAGACTGTTGGGTTTTCAAACAATCCGGCAGACTCAATGCCGAACACAAGGGGATCGACACACCAAGCGAAGACGAGGACGAACCCCAAAAGCAGAGCACCAGGAAACAAAAGAACTGCCCTCAAGAAGTAAAAATAGTGAACTCACTTCACATAACAAAACGTGTGGCGCCCGTAAAGGTACGCACCACACGGCCCATCCCCAAAGGGTCCTGCCACTGGTTGTCAAAACCGATCATCTTCGATCAGCTAGATTATTCTAGGAATATCAAGAATGTAGTCTCGACTGCCTTGATACTCGATCCAATAATTGGCGGACTCCAGTTTTCAAATGTCCTTATGGACGGCGGCAGTGGACTAAACCTGATATATCAGGATACAATCTAGCACATGGGGATAAACCCAGCAAGAATCCGCCGCAGCAAAACCTCCTTTCAAGGTGTAACACCTGGTCCGGACACCCATTGCATGGGTTTTCTCCGGCTCGAAGTTATATTCGGCTCTGCCGATAACTTCCGTCGCGAAAAGCTGACCTTCCATATCGTCCCGTTCTCAAGTCGCTATCAAGCACTACTAGGACACGAAGCTTTTGCCCGCTTTAACGCAATACCGCATTATGCATCTCTCACGCTTAAGATGCCCGGTCCACGAGGCATCATCTCTTTGAAGGGGAAGCACTAAAGTGCGCCTCCCCAAGCGGGGGACTGTGTGGCCGCTTTGACAGCCCCACAGTAAAATGGCCTCACCGGCCAAAAAAACTTCGAAATAGGTCATTAAAGACCACGAACGCGGATAGACAAGTTCGGTACAAAATCATCATTGATACAGGCTTAGTGGCCATATACCCCCGCACTAGGGGCTCCATGCATATACAATAAGAGACAATAAAGCTCAATTTTATATATTTTACTTTACACTTTGTTTATTTTAAACTTTTGTTCGGCACGACCCGTTTTCAACTCAGTTCCTCTCTTTTACAGATGAACGTCGTGTGGCGCCCGTCCAGGATACGGCACAACGGAGACACAGGCGCATACGTGCAGTAGGGACCCATCCTAAAGGATTCTTTTTAGATTAAGACCCTGCGTAAACCTTTTTTACTGTCTCTTGTTGCTACACATCCCCTGGTTTTTTCTGATATAACCAAGGAGGAGGCTGGCGTCTTGGCATGTGGCCACGTTAGAAATTTTTGCACGTACCTGGACACTAGGGGCTTTTTTAATAAAGAGTGTTGTTTCGCCCGCACTCATAAAGACCGAACACCTTAGGGAGTGTTCGGCGTCGCGAGTTTTGGCATTATATGCATCAGCTCCGAATCATGTCTTTGGTCAAATGTTGGGTTGCCCGGCTCCTGGGTTCGGCTACCTTACGTTCCGCTCTATCGGCTAAGGTAGCACCAGGAGAACTACTGCGATTGTGCCCCCGGTTCGGCCGGGCGAGCACCTCAGTAGAGAAAGCCGAAAACTGACTGTCATGATGTAGCGTGAGACTGGTCAGCCACTCGATGACCTATCGGAATCTATCGGATTCCTCCGCTTTAACGAAGGGCCGCTTCCCGGTCAGGCACATACGCGCCCCGAATTCGGACGAGCGCAGTTGCCACCAAGGAGCTACCTAAAGAGTCTCATTGTCAAACTCCTATGGCTAAGTGAAAGTGTTAAAGCATTATAGTCCGGTTGCCTGGCCCGCTGCGCTATCACCTCCTTTGTCGGACCAAGACGTTGGGTTAAGTGTGAAAATGCATCTTCTGCGAGCACCCCCGCACTATGTGCGTGGGGGCTGAAGCCAACGACTGCCATCTTTCAGATTCTATATATATATATATATATATATATATATATCTTAAAACGGCCGCACAGGAGGTGTTCCCAATACTTGGGGGCACAAGTATAAAAAAAGGCCACTACAGTTTATCAAAATATTACTTTATAATTACATATGCTATCATAACATAGCATCTTTCGGGCACTGCGTCTCTATTACACGAGCGCCTTCAAGAACTTCCTGAAAATAGTGCTCGGAGGGTACTCGGCTTTTGTCTGAATCTCGGGACGCAACAACGGTGGTCTCCATCTCTGCCCAGTATGTCTTAACACGGGCAAGAGCCATCCTACCGCCCTCTATGCATGCTGACCTCTTCATTGCATTTATACGCGGCACCGCGTCAAGGAATTGCTGCACCAAGCTGAAATAACTCTTCGGCTCCAATCTCCCCGGCCACAGGTGACCCATGACGTACTTCATGGCGAGTCCAGACAACCTATTCAGTTCGGCCCATTGAGCCAAACGATCATCCACTACAAGTGGACGCTCTGGATTGTGAAACTGCGACCAGAAAAGCTTTTCCACTTCGCGATCTTTCTGATCTCGAAAGTGTTCGGTCGCATCAGCAACACTCGCTGCCATGTCCAGATAGGTATCCTCCACACTCCACATCTGGTCCAACGGAGCAAACTTCGGATCACAAAATTTCCTTCGCACCATAATGGGCTTTCCAGCCGCAATCTGTTCGGCCTGACGCAGCTCCTCCTTCGCAGCTCTCATCGCAGAGCGAGCGTCCTTGGCATCGGCAACGGCCTTCTCTAAGTCCGTCTGTCTCGCCCGGTCTTCTTTCTCAAGAAGTTTGCCATGGTCTGCAGCTCTCTTTAACTTCTCGGCCATCTCTTCTTTGCTTCGGCAGTGAGCAGCCTGTTCGGCTCTCAGCTCTTCAAGGGCCTTCTCGGCAGCCGCATCGCTTTTTCTGGCTTGCTCCTTAGCTCGGGCAAGTTCTGCCCTAAGATTCTCCACGGCGTCTATAGCATCTGCGTCAAGTACACACATTGTAAGACACTGGCATGAAGCTCCTCTTACCCGATGCCGCCCGAAGAATTACATACCTTGAGCCTCATCAAGCCGCTTGTTGACAAGCGCGATGTCGGCATCTGCCACGTCCAGTTGCCGCTTTAGTTCGGCTACATCATCAGTTCGGCTAGATTCCGGACACCTCGCCACCTACATTCAAAGGCGACATCTTCGACCTGGGATTATGATCCTCTGCGTGCCATCATTTCTTGACAACGCGCAGAGTCTCAGGGGCTACTATCTACACAGGGCGCATCTTACTTATGCACAACTGACAAAAGTATACACTATCTAACGTACCTCAAAACCCGTCAGTAAACTTTTGACGGCCTCATGCAATCCGCTTTCTGCAGATGAAATCCTTTCAATCACCGTGCCCATCAACGCATGATGCTCCTCTGAGATAGAAGCTCGCCCTAGCAGAATCTTTAGCTCCTCCGGCCGAGCACCAGACGGTGCCGGACTTGTCCTATGGCCCCTTTCAAAGGCCGCACGCGGAGAGCCTTGGGGGGCACATAGCTATCTTCCGCCCCTGCCGGATTCAGAGAAACCCTCCGCGACGACACCTCAAGGTCGCCCGCCTCGCTAGGTGGTACGGCAGGGGGAGGCGTCCCGCTCTCCATCATCTCCGGAAGAAGATCCCCCGAAGATGAGCTCTGCTGAGAAGGGCTGAGGTACGAGCTACAAGGTAAAATTTCGGTTAATCTTCTTAAATATAAATCAAGTATTTCCTTCATGGAAAACCTCTCTCTACTTACGGCTCGCTGGAGGGCTGATCCCTTTGAGGGCGTAGTTCGGCTGAGGAACTCCCCGGCGTCGGACCCTCTGACGAGGATTTGCTCCCCCGCTTCGGGGCCATGGTCTCCAGGTCGTCAGAGGCGGGCCTCTTCTTCCCCTTGGGAGAGGAATTGTCGGTTCCTCCCTTCGGAGCAGCCTCCTTCGAGGAGGCCATAGTTCCCTTGTCATTCCCCTTACTTCCCTCCAAAGGCATTATCTTCAACATCCTGACAAGCACGGGATCCGGCCTGGTTTCGGGAAGGGGAGCCGGACACCTGATCAGCTTTGCCTTCGCTATCCACTCCTGTTTAAAAGGACAGATCTTTTAGGGGCAAGTTTATGACGATTATATGGATAGTAGGTCCGGGCACAAGGTTACTTACTTCGGTATCCAGGCGATTGCAGCTTAGGCCTGCGTCCTCGGTTAAATCCGGACACATCATTTGTGATCCGAAGAACAGTTTATACGTCTCCACGGGCGTTGCGCCCATAAAATGATGGAGAGCTCGTGGTCCCTCCAGATTAAACTCCCACAGACGAAGGGAGCGACGTTTGCCGGGCAGTGTTTGGCGAATCAGCATGACCTGCGTCACCTTGACCAGGTTGAGGTCTCTTTCTAAGAGATCCCTGATGTGGCCCTGCAACAAGGGCACGTCTTTGGATAACCCCCAATCTAATCCTTTGTTGACCCATGACGCTAGCCGTGATGGGGGACCCGAGCGAAAGGCAGGAGGCGCCGCCCACTTGGCGCTCCTGGGAGCGGTGATATAGAACCATTCTCGTTGCCACAAGCCAAGCTCCTCTTGAAAGGAGCCCTCGGGCCATGGAGCATCAACATTCTTACTTATGACAGCGCCTCCGCACTCTCCGTGCCATCCCTTGATCATCTTCGGCTCCACTCCAAAAGTCTTGAGCCATAATCCGAAGTGAGGAGTGACACGGAGGAACGCTTCGCACACAACGATGAATGAGGAAATGTGGAGGATGGACTCCGGAGCTAAGTCATGAAATTCCAGCCCGTAATAAAACAGCAGCCCCCTCACGAAGGGATCCATCGGGAAGCCTAACCCCCGAAGGAAGTGAGACAAGAACACTACGCTCTCACCGGGCTGGGGACTGGGAATAGCCTGCCTTTGGGCAGGCAACCTATGCGAAATTTCGGCGATCAAGAACTTAGCCTCTCTCAACTTTAGTACGTCCTCCTCCATGACGGAGGAGCGCATCCATTGGCCTTGAAGGTCGGAACCGGACATTGTCGAAGGTCCGAAGCACCTGGAATCTGGAGCCTAGGGTGTTGGAACTCGAGGCGACGGGCGAACTCGTTTGAGATTGGAAAAAGGAGTAAGGCCTTGGTCTCTTTACAAGAGGTTGAATACCAGGATCCCTCCCCGTAACCATTTAGGACTCGCTTTTAATCGAGAAAACATGCTAACGAGCACGATTGGGTTACCCACGTCCGTATTGATGAGAATCCCGTAAAAGGGGGCACACGATCTCTGCTTTGACAAGACGTGCCAAGGAAACTGCCTCGCAAAACACGCTAAGGTGGAAAAGTGAAAACGATTCAAGTAAAGGACTTGGCTGTAGTGTGATGACGCACTGCGGAATACGTCAGCAGATTTGATTTGTGTTAATATTATTCTCTCTATGGCAATATGTGGAAGCTTATTTTGTAGAGCCGGACACTACTCTTGGTGTCTACAATCTTCAATGAAGGACTTGGAGGAGGAACCCGCCTTGCAATGCCGAAGACAATTTGCGCGCCGGACTCGTCGTCATTGAAGCCTGGTTTAGGGGCTACTAAGGGTGTCCTGGATTAGGGGGTGTTCGGGTAGCCGGACTATACCTTCAGCCGGACTCCTGGACTATGAAGATACAAGATTGAAGACTTCGTCCTGTGTCCGGATGGGACTTTCCTTGGCGTTTCTGGGGTGCCATGAATTTGGCATTGGCGATCTAGTATGCGGTCCAGACTGGATGGACCCGGATTTTTATTTTTGGGTGGCCCTTTCCGCTGACCGGACTTTGAGCCCCTGGACCCGGCATTAACTGTCGTATTTTCGGCGTTTTCACCATATTTGCGGCGCTGGTGTTTGTTGCATCATTGTTTGCCGTTGCTATCCCTGGCTTCTGATATGCCAGGTTTGGTTGCCGTATTGGTACTACGAGCCAACCAGCTATCTTTGCCCGCACAAAAGCGGGTCATAAGTGTCGTGAGGGCTGCCATGGATTTTGGCTTCTCTTGGCCAAGGTGCCGGGCGAGCCATTCGTCACAGATATTATGCTTAAATTCTGCTAATGCCTCTGCATTCGGACAGTCGACAATTTGGTTCTTCTTGGTTAGGAAACGGGTCCAGAATTTCCTGGCCGATTCCCCTGGCTGTTGAGTTATATGCCTCTGCCAGGTTCTCCCAACTTCCGATGGAGTTTGCTGGCAAGCTATTGAGCCAATGCCGAGCCGGCCCTTTGAGTTTTAGCGGGAGATAGTTGATGGCATGTAGGTCATCCCCGCGGGCCATGTGAATGTGGAGGAAGAAGTCTTCTATCCATACCGCGGGGTCTATAGTACCATCGTATGGTTCAATGTTTACGGGTTTAAACCCTTCTGGGAATTCGTGATCCATTACTTCATCAGTGAAGCATAAGGGGTGTGCGGCGCCTCTGTGCTGGCTATATCACGACGGGATTTGCTTTTAGTGTATCCGGCGTGACGATCATCGTCGCGTGTTGGTGCGCGCCCCCGTGATCCGTAGATCGATCTTGCCTGTTTTGCCTTGTTTTCCAATACGTCTCCTACCATTGTAACCGACTCTATGTAACCCTAACCCTATCCGGTGTCTATATAAACCGGAGGGTTGTAGTCCGTAGGCAATCAACTCCATACACAACAATCATACCATAGGCTAGCTTCTAGGGTTTAGCCTCCTTGATCTCGTGGTAGATCTACTCTTGTACTACCCATATCATCAATATTAATCAAGCAGGAGTAGGGTATTACCACCATCGAGAGGGCCCGAACCTGGGTAAAAAACATCTTGTCCCTTGTCTCCTCTTACCATCCGGCCTTGACGCACAGTTTGGGACCCCCTACCCGAGATCCTCCGGTTTTGACACCGACAGCTGCTAAGGCTTCGGCGTCCGGGCAGTCGACTATTTGGTTCTTTTTAGTGAGGAACCTGTTCCAAAGCTTTCGGGATGACTCTCCGGGCTGTTGAGTTATATGACTCAAATCGTCTGCATCCGGTGGTCGGACATAGGTCCCTTGAAAATTTGCCCGAAAAGCGTCTTCGAGCTCTTCCCAGCTTCCAATGGAGTTTTTGGGGAGGCTTTTAAGCCAGTGCTGAGCTGGCCCTTTGAGCTTGAGGGGTAAGTACTTGATGGCGTGGAGATCGTCTCCTCGAGCCATATGGATATGGAGGATGTAGTCCTCAATCCAGACCCCAGGGTCTGTCGTTCCGTCGTACGCCTCTATGTTTACGGGTTTGAATCCCTCTGGAAATTCATGGTCCAGCACCTCATCGGTGAAACATAGGGGGTGTGCGGCACCCCTGTATTTGGGTGTACCGTGGTGTTGGGATGTTTGTTGCGTTGTATTGCATGCTAGAGCGTGCTTGCGTGGCCCGTAGATGGATCTGGCTGCGCCGTCCTTTTGATGCGAGCCCTCACGCGGATCGCGTACTGGCTTATGTGCGGTGTCGTTTGCCGCTCTATGTTGGCCACGAGGTCGTCTATCCGAACGGATGGCCATTTTGTTTTTTGATTGCAAGGGATCTAAGGCCTCCTCATCGAATTGAGGTAGCAACTTTCGCTTCGGGTAGCTCTTGGTGTGGCGATTACCGCCGTACTTCGCTTCAGTGTTGAGTACTTCACTCCATCTGATTCTGATGTGTCTTGTGCAGCCCTGAGCCTTTGCTTCTACTTTTTCAGACTCCTCGCAGTGGTAACAAGCCTTTTATGGGTATTATGTTGCTTCAGGTGCATGTCCGGTGTGATGTTATCCGGACTGTTATCTTCGACGGAGTCGGGTTGTTCGATTTGATTCTCTGTGTTGCCAGGGTCGGACAATGGTTCAATGCTGTGTTTGTCGTCCACTGGCTCGCCTTGCTCTATCGCTGGCTTTATATGATCGCTGCTTCTGCCGAGGCGGGATTTGGAGCGACGCTTACGGCGCCGCTTTGACTGCTTCACGAGGGAACAACCCTTCGCTACGTCCTTCCATTCTTCGTCGTCGTTTTCTTTGGGTGTGTCCACCATGCATACATCATGTGATGAAGTGGGCGTCCAGTGCCCTATGGGCAGTGATTCCTGTTCGTCTCCTGCATCATCGTCCATACTGTCGATGCCTTCGGAGTCGAAGTCGAGCATGTCGGTCAAATCGTCGACAGTGGCTACTAAGTGGGTGGTGGGTGGGCGGCGAATTTCTTCGTCATCCGCATCCCAATTCTGTCGGACCTGGTTCGGCCAGGGCTCTCTTGATAGAGAGAGAGACCTTAATGAGTTCAGTATGTCGCTGAAGGGCGAGTGCTGAAAGATATCCGCGGAGGTGAACTCCATAATCGGCGCCCAGTTGGATTCGATAGGTATGGGCGCAGGTGGTTCGGAGTCCGTGGCCGAGGAAGAATCCGGTACTTTGGCATCACGGCTCTCGAAAAAGGTAAGGTTGATACTCGGCTCGATCACCGATGAGAGTGTGGCCTCTGCGGCGGGGTCTATCCACCCATCATTGGATGGAGCAATTGGCTCCGATTTGAGGGTCGGAGCAGTCATGCTCATCGTGACCGTGCGGCGCACTCGGCAAGGGCTCGAATCCGTTGAAGATCAAGTCTCCGTGGATGTCGGCTGTGTAGTTCAAGTTTCCAAATCTGACCTGATAGCCAGGGCGTAGCTCCCGATCTGCTCTAGATGGCCAAGCGAGTTGGCCCGCAGTGCGGAGCCGCCGAATACAAAGATCTGTCCGGGGAGAGAAGTCTCACCCTGGACTGCATCGCTATTGATGATCGAAGGATCCATCAAGCCTAATGACGACGACATAGAGGAACTCTCAATGAAAGCACCAATGTTGGTGTCAAAACCAGCGGATCTCGGGTAGGGGGTCCCGAACTGTGCGTCTAAGGCGGATGGTAACAGGAGGCAGGGGACATGATGTTTACCCAGGTTCGGGCCCTCTTGATGGAGGTAAAACCCTACGTCCTGCTTGATTATTCTTGACAATATGAATAGTACAAGAGTTGATCTACCACGAGATCGGAGCGGCTAAACCCTAGAAGCTAGCCTATGGTATGATTGTATGTTGTCCTACGGACTAAAACCCTCTGGTTCATATAGACACCGGAGGAGGCTAGGGTTACACAAGGTCGGTTACAAAGGAGGAGATATACATATCTGTATTGCCTAGCTTGCCTTCCACACCAAGTAGAGTCCCATCCGGACACGGGACGAAGTCTTGAATCTCGTATCTTCATATTCCAACAGTCCGGCAAAAGGATATAGTCCGACTGTCCGGAGACCCCCTAATCCAGGACTCCCTCAGTGCTCATGGATGGAGGCAGCGACATCAATATCCTTTACTACGAAACTTTTCATCGTATAAGTTTGACAGACAAGGATCTTAAGCTATCTAACACTGTTTTCAACAGTGTGGTGCCTGGTAAATCAGCATATCGAGTGGGTAAGATAGCTTTGGAAGTGACTTTTGGTGATGATCATGATTCCAGAGTTGAGACATTGACCTTTGAGGTGGTTAAGATTAAGAGCCCTTATCATGCTTTGTTTGGACGGCCGGCTTATGCCAGGTTTTATGGCGAGGCCTTGTTATGTTTATCTGCAGCTCAAGATGCTGGGTTACAAGGGCACCATCACTATGCATGGCAACATGAAGATAGCCTTGGAATGCGAAGAAGGCGATGTTGCTTATACTGAGTCTGTTTGTGCCACTGAGGAGTTAAAATTTTAGAAAGATAATGTTGATCCGGCATATATGACACATTTGAAGAAGCCAACTATAGAGCACGATCCTCTGTTGAAGTTTAAGTCGGCAAATGACACTAAATTGGTACATTTTGTTCCTGGCGATTCATCCAAGTAGTTTAGCATTGATAACCCACAAGTATAGGGGATCGCAACAGATTTTGAGGGTAGAGTATTCAACCCAAATTTATTGATTCGACACAAGGGGAGCCAAAGAATATTCTCAAGTATTAACTGTTGAGTTGTCAATTCAACCGCACCTGAAAGACTTAATATCTACATCAAAGTATTTAGTAGCAAAGTAATATGATAGTAGTGGTAACGGTGGCAAAGGTAACAGTAGAAGTTTTGTAGTAATTGTAACAGTGGCAACGAAAAAGTAACTAAGCAAAGATCAATATGTGAAAAGCTCGTAGGCAATGGATCGGTGATGGATAATTATGTCGGATGCGGTTCCTCATGCAACAGTTATAACATAGGGTGACACAGAACTAGCTCCAGTTCATCAATGTGATGTAGGCATGTATTCCGAATATAGTCATACGTGCTTATGGAAAAGAACTTGCATGACATCTTTTGTCCTACCCTCCCGTGGCAGCGGGGTCCTATTGGAAACTAAGGGATATTAAGGCCTCCTTTTAATAGAGTACTGGACCAATGCATTAACAGTTAGTGAATACATGAACTCCTCAAACTACGGTCATCACCGGTAAGTATCCCGATTATTGTCACGTCGGGGTTAACGGATCATAACACATAATAGGTGACTATTCACTTGCAAAATAGGATCAAGAACTCACATATATTCATGGAAACATAATAGGTTCAGATCTGAAATCATGGCACTTGGGCCCTAGTGACAAGAATTAAGCATAGCAAAGTCATAGCAACATCAATCACAGAAAATAATGGATACTGGGGATCAAACCCTAACAAAACTAACTCGATTACATGATAAATCTCATCCAACCCATCACCGTCCAGCAAGCCTACGATGGAATTACTCACGTACGGCGGTGCGCATCATGAAATTGGTGATGGAGGAAGGTTGATGATGACGATGGCGATGGATTCCCCTCTCCGGAGCCCCGAATGGGCTCCAGATCAGCCCTCCCAAGAGAGATTAGGGCTTGTCGGCGGCTCCGTATCATCAAACGTGATGAATCCTTCTCTTTGATTTTTTTTCTCCCAGAACTTAAATATATAGAGTTGGAGTTGAGGTTGGTGGAGCACCAGGGAGCCCATGAGGCAGGGGGCGCGCCCAGGGGGGTAGGCGCGCCCCCCACCCTTTGTGGACAGGGTGTGGTCCCCCTGGCTTTGATTCTTTCGTCAGTATTTTTTATATATTCCAAAAATATTCTCCGTTGATTTTCAGGTCATTCCGAGAACTTTTATTTCTGCACAAAAATAACACCATGGCAATTCTGCTGAAAACAGCTTCAGTCCGGGTTAGTTCCATTCAAATCATGCAAGTTAGAGTCCAAAACAAGGGCAAAAGTGTTTGGAAAAGTAGATACGATAGAGACGTATCAACTCCCCCAAGCTTAAACCTTTGCTTGTCATCAAGCAATTTAGTTGATAAACTGAAAGTGATAAAGAAAAACTTTTACAAACTCTGTTTGCTATTATTGTTGTAAATATGTAAAGCCAGCATTCATGTTTTTAGCAAAGATTATGAACTAACCATATTCACAATAACATTTAGGTCTCATGTTTACTCATATCAATGGCGTAATCAACTAGCGAGCAATAATAATAAATCTCGGATGACAACACTTTCTCAAAACAATCATAATATGATATAACAAGATGGTATCTCGCTAGCCCTTTCTGAGACCGCAAAACATAAATGAAGAGCACCTCTGAAGACCAAGGGCTGACTGGAAATTGTAATTCATGGTAAAAGAGATCCATTCACAGTCATACTCAATGTAAACTAATAGTAATGCATGCAAATGACAGCGGTGATCTCCAACTGGTGCTTTTTAATAGGAGGATGATGACTCAACATAAAAGTAAATGGATAAGCCCTTCGCAGAGGGAAGAAGGGATTTGTAGAGGTGCCAGAGCTCGATTTTTGAAATAGAGATGAATAATATTTTGAGTGGTATACTTTCATTGTCAACATAACAACTGAGGGATCTCGATATCTTCCATGCTACACACATTATGGGCGGTTCCCAAGCAGAATGGTAAAGTTTATACTCCCCCTACCACCAACAAACATCAATCCATGGCTTGTCCGAAACAATGGGTGCCTCCAACTAACATCAGTCCTGGGGGATTTTTTTGCAATTATTTTGATTTGATTTGAGCATGGGACTGGGCATCCCGGTTACCAGCCATTTTCTCATGAGTGAGGAGCGGAGTCCACTCCTCTTGAGAATAACCCGCCTAGCATGGAAGATATAGACAGCCCTCGTTGATACATGAGCTATTCGAGCATACAAAACAGAATTTCATTTGAAGGTTTAGAGTTTGGCACATACAAATTAACTTGGAACGGCAGGTAGATACCGCATATAGGAAGGTATGGTGGACTCATATGGAATAACTTTTGGGGTTTATGGAATTGGATGCACAAGCAGTATTCCCGCTTAGTACAAGTGAAGGCTAGAAAGAGACTGGGAAGCGACAAGCTAGAGAGCGACAACAGTCATGAACATGCATTAAAATTAATCGACACTAAATGCAAGCATGAGTAGGATATAATTCACCATGAACATAAATATCATGGAGGCTATGTTGATTTTGTTTCAACTACATGCGTGGACATGTGCCAAGTCAAGCCACTGGAATCGTTCAAAGGAGATACCACCCTAACATACCACATCACAACCATTTTAATAGCATGTTGGCATGCAAGGTAAACCACTATAAACTCCTAGCAAATGAAGCATGGCATGAGCAACTATAATCTCTAATTGTCATTGCAAACATGTTTCATTCATAATAGGCTGAATTAGGAACGATGAACTAATCATATTTACAAAAACAAGATAAGTCGACTTCATACCAGCTTTTCTCATCTCAATCAGTTCATCATATATCGTCATTATTTCCTTTCACTTGCACGACCGAACGGTGTGGATAATAATAATAGTGCACGTGCATTGGACTAAGCTGGAATATGCAAGCATTCAATATACAGGAGAAGGCAAGGTAATATGGGCTCTTGGTTAGATCAACAACAATGCATATGAGAATCACTTCAACATTTTCATCATGATCTTCTCCTCTCGACCCCCAAAGAAAAGAAAAGAAACAAAACTATTTACATTGGAAAGCTCCCAACAAGCAAAAGAAGAACGAGAAATCTTTTTGGGTTTTCTTTTTAATTATTACTACTACAGGCATGGAAAGTAAACTAGCTAAAAGCTACAACTAAATTTTTTGATTTTTCTTAAGGTTTTTCAAACACACAAGAAGAAAGCTTAAAACAGAAAATAAACTAGCATGGATGATACAATGAAAAAGTATGAGCATCGACAACTGGCATGAGTGTGTGAACATGAATGTAATGTCGGTGAGAAGTACGTATTCCCCAAGCTTAGGCTTTTGGCCTAAGTTGGTCTATGCCTATGGATCAAAATGGTCCTCTCTAGTGTACTGAGGAGGATCCTCAGGGTGCCACTGGTTAGCGATCTCCTTCGGATCCCACTGATAAACAGACTGACGGTGATGATCAAGTGGTCGCTCCGGCTCAGGCTCTGGAGCTGATGTCAGGCTCCGGTGTGCATGAACGGCCTCCGGCAAAACAAGGTATGTGCCTAAAAATATGTTGAACAAAGAGGGAGCAGGCAAGGTAATAGTCTCAAAGTAATTTTTATCAAATATCAGTCTATAGTTAAGCATCTACTTCTTATTCTTAACAATAAAATCCTGTTCTACCATACTCTTATAATCTAGAAAAATAGGAGGCAACAACTTTTCCTCTTTCTCATAATGCCTAATAGGTATGTTAAAGTGTGCAGCAAATCGCAAAGCAAAGATGCCTCCAAAGATGGGACCCTTCATACGGTTCAGATTTAACCGCTTAGCAACAATAGCGCCTAAACTAAAAGTGGTATCACGAAACAAAGCAAGGCGCAAAATAACAATATCAGGGGCACTAAGGTTTCAACTGTTCCCGTGACCAATTAAGCATCTACTAGCAAATATTGCAAAGTAACGTAAAACAGGAAAATGCATGCTAGTAATTCTTGCATCGGAAACTTTCCTCGTTTCCCCTACAACAATCATATCAATAAACCCTTCCACATCATTACGATGTGGTTCCTCTATGCTGCCCTCAAAGGAAAACTTGCAAACTGCACAAAAGTCATAAAGTGACATCTCCTTATACCCATCATACAAATAAAAATCCACAGAAGGTGGCGACCTCCTAGCATGGAAATGAAAATTTTGCACAAAAATATTAGCGAGTAGGAGATATTGTTCGAGATGGTCATGGAGGAAGTCAGTGACGCCAGCATTCTCAGCCAAATAATAAAAGTCATCATGAATCCCGGCTGCTCTCAAGAATTCATCACAAGGCCATTCACACGGCCGAACCTCCGCGGTGCGAGGGAGATTATATTTGGGCTTCTTATTCTCTTCACTTTGCTTATCCTTTGAGATCCGGCTCGAAGAGCCCCTCAACAATCTCTTCATGATTTCCTCTGTAAAAAAATCTGAAATTTTTAGTAACTCAAAATAAAAGTGAACCAAACTCAACAAGATTGATAGCAACTACTCCCACTAGTGCCTAGAGGCCATATTACGCATTAAAACTACTTTTGACCAAATAAATTTGACATGCAAACTCAAGAACAGGGTCACCTAAGCGGAAAAAATTTGCAATAAATAAAGCACTAGAACAAAAACTAATTGGACCAATGGAGGAGTCACATACCGAAGAACAATCCCCCAAAGCAGTTTTGTGAATGGAGCTTTGAGCAAGGAGATCGAAAATGGCAGCAAGATGAGCTAGAACTCGGGTTTGAGCTGGTGGGTAATTTTTTCTAGATGAAGAAGAAGTGTGTGGGTGCTGGAATAACTGGAGGGGGGCCATGAGGGGCCCATGAGGCGGGGGGCACGCCCTGCATCCTCGTGGCCAGGTGGTTGCCCCCTCTGGTGTGTTCTCAGTGCCAGATATTCTTAAATATTCTACAAAAAATCACATTTCATTTTCGGGACATTTGGAGAACTTTTATTTTCGGGGTATTTTTTATTGCAAGGATGATTTAGAAAACAGACAGAAAATACTATTTTTGCTTTATTTAATCTAAATAACAGAAAGTAAAAGGAGGGTACAGAGAGTTGTGCTTTCTAACTTCATCCATCTCATGCTCATCAAAAGGAATCCACTAACAAGGTTGATCAAGTCTTGTTAACAAACTCATTCCGAATAACATGAAACCGGAGAAATTTCGAATAACACTAGGTTACCTCAATGGGGATATGCATGTCCCCAAAAATAAGAATATCATATTTCTTCTTGACAGTAGGAAGAGGAAATTCAAAACCTCCAGTAGTAATTGTTGGAATTTTTCCAACAGAATTGATACTGTGGACTTGAGGTTGTTTCCTCGGAAAGTGTACCGTATGCTCATTACCATTAACATGAAAAGTGGCATTGCCTTTATTGCAATCAATAACAGCCCCTACAGTATTCAAAAAGGGTCTTCCAAGAATAATGGACATACTATCGTCCTTGGGAATATCAAGAATAACAAAGTCCGTCAAAATAGTAATGTTTGCAACCACGACGGGCACATCCTCACAAATATCGACAGGTATAGTAGTTGATTTATCGGCCATTTGCAAATATATTTCAGTAGGTGTCAACTTATTCAAATCAAGTCTATGATATAAAGAGCGAGGCATAACACATAAAGCAGTTTTAACATAGTTTCTCTTAATGGAGCATGGTATAGTTGGTACTCCAGGATCTCCTAGTTTCTTTGGTATTCCACCTTTAAAATTATAATTAGCAAGCATGGTGGAAATTTCAGCTTCTGGTATCTTTCTTTTATTAGTAACAATATCCTTCATGTACTTAGCATAAGGGTTAATTTTAAGCATATCAGTCAAACGCCTACGCAAAAAGATAGGTCTAATCATTTCAGCAAAGCTCTCAAAATCCTCATCATCCTTTTTCTTGGATGGTTTAGGAGGAAAAAGCATGGGTTTCTGAACCCATGGTTCTCTTTCTTTACCATGCTTCCTAGCAACGAAGTCTCTCTTATCATAACGTTGATTCTTTGATTGTGGGTTATATATCAAGATCAACATCAGGTTCAATCTCTACATCATTGTTATTACTATGTTGAGCATCAACATGAACATCATCATTAATATTATCACTAGGTTCATGTTCATTACGAGATTGTGTTTCAGCATCAGAAATAGAAATATCATTGGGATTCTTAGGTGTATCAACAACAGGTTCACTAGAAGCATGCAACGACCTATCATTTTTCATTTTCTTCTTCTTAGAAGAACTAGGTGCATGAATATTAGTTCTCTGAGAATCTTGCTCAATTCTCTTAGGGTGGCCCTCAGGATACAAAGGTTCCTGAGTCATTTTAGCCCCTCTAGTCACAACTCTAACAACATTATCATTTTTCTTATTATTTAATTCATTGAGCAAATTATTCTGAGCTTTAAGTACTTGTTCTACTTGAGTGGTAACCGTAGAAGCATGTTTACTAATAAGTTTAAGTTCACCTTTAACTCTAGACATATAATCACTCAAGTGTTCAATCATATAAGCATTATGTTTCAATTGTCTACCAACATAAGCATTGAAGTTTTCTTGTTTAACAATAAAATTATCAAACTCATCTAAGCATTGGCTAGCAGACTTATTACGAGGAATATCACCTTCATCAAATCTATAGAGAGAATTTACCTTTACTACCTGTGTCGGGTTATCAAGACCATGTGTTTCTTCAATAGGTGGTCAATTCTTAACATCTTCAGTTTAATACCTTTTTCTTTCATAGATTTCTTTGCCTCTTGCATATCTTCAGTACTGAGAAATAGAATACCCCTTTTCTTCGGAGTTGGCTTAGGAGTTGGTTCAGGAAGAGTACAATCATTTTCATTACTCAACGTATTAATCAATAGCAATTCAGCTTGATTAATAGTTCTTTCCCTGAAAACACAACCAGCACAACTATCCAGGTGGTCTCTGGAAGCATCAGTTAGTCCATTATAAAAGATATCAAGTGTCATGGAATTGTCACGGCAGATGTCCTTAGTGTCAGGACTTAGTCGCGAGGCCAACGCATATATGTGGTAGCTTGAGAGGGGTTGATCGGAATTGAGAGATGCAACATAAGACAAGGATTTAGACAGCATCGGGCCCCGGGAAACATCATCCGGTAATAACCCTACATGATGTTTGTGTCTAGATCTTATTATGCTCATAAGAGAGTCGCCGCATAAGTCGGCTCTCCTTTAGTTGTGCCTAGCCCTAGAGATTGTTTCTGCTCCTTCCCCCTCTTAGGGGAGCCCTGCCCCTCCTTATATATGTTGAAGGGGCGGGTTACATGACTAGTCCTAGTAGGATTAGGATTAACCTATTACAAATGGAGTTCTAGTCTTGCTTCCTTTATAGGAGAATATTCATTATGCCTTTCCTCTTAAATCGGCCCACCATAACATGAGCCGGCCTTCCGGGCCTTGGGCCTAGTCTTCTATCTGACCCGCCATTAGGGCCATCCGTGAGTCGCCAGGCTCGTGAGTCGCCACTCTGGCGGGTTACCAATGAAAACCCCAAGTCCGGCCGGGTCATACCGCAGGGTATATCCCCGATATTAGCCCCCAGTTTAATTTGGATTTATCCATGTTAAACTAATCCTGTAAAATAAACACAAGAACAAACTTGATAGGTTGTGATCCGGGTTAAATGTTTTCTTGAACCGGCACCTGATCATATTTAAGTCCTTGTCATTTCCTCCTGGATGCATACTCAAGATCGTATAGCAAAACTCTTTTAACGGATATGTCCAAACCTTGTCAATGAAAAAAATCCAGGCACTTCTTCTAAAAAATCCGGGTCAATAGGCCAGCTTCATAACCAATTTGCTGACATTGGCTCTTGTAGAGAAATATTTTAAGAAATAATCCATTTGAATCGGCCGTCAATGCTCTCACTTGACAAAAATATTGGTCTTGAAATATTCAACTGATATTCAGCCGGCTTAAAGATGTAGATCTTGCCGATTTATGATTGCCAAAATTGTCGGTTTATAAATAAATGATGTCGGGTCATGATTGTTGCAGACACCGGGTTAATCTGGTCTACTCCAAACTGAGAATTTGAAGATTTTTTTCTCCCTTATATGCATATCACCTGTAGCCCCCAAGTGCCGGGTTGTCATGCTTGCAGCAACCTGGGACTTGAAATTACCTTATGATCATGAAAACTTCAACCAGTGTAGCCCCCAAGGGCTAGGTCATTATGCAATAATGAGCAGGGACTTTGTAGATATAACCATGTAAACTTGAATAGCAACGTGTAGCCCCCAAGGGACAGCTTAGTAAGATAATACTAAGTTGGGACTTTGTATATAATTTATTGATAATAACATCATATAATATGATCTCCACCATGGGGCTTCAACCCACGTCCACAAGGTTAAGAGCTTTGTACTCTACTAACTGAATAGTGAATCTTTCAATATAACGGGCTGAAGCTTGTGTACCCTGAATTGTTGACAGGAGCAATTGGTAGCCCCCAAGGGCCGGCTCATTATGAAGTGATGAGTCGGATCTTCAAGAAGGCTAGTAAAAATGACTTTGCATTAGCCCCCAAGTGCCATGGTGCATGCTGGCAGTAACATGGGACTTTGCATATTCGATGTAATCTCAATTTGAATAATGTAGCCCCCAAGTGTCGGGTTGTAAGCCTACAGCGACTCGGGACTATTCCTTTCATTGTAGAATAAATCATATCCATTGATAAAATACTAGCCATTGCGCTGAAGCGACTTTGAAAACCTCAATCATAATATTAGTTACTAATAACCATAATAAATATCCAGCCATGTTGGCTATTAAAGATTTGAATAACCCGGTTTGAAAACTTCAATCATTCAATATCATAATGAAAATCCAGCCAAGTTTGGCTATTTAAAGATTTGAATAACCCGGTTTGAAAACCTCAATCATTCAATATCATAATGAAAATCCAGCCAAGTTTGGCTATTTAAAGATTCAAGTACCTTATCTGTTGACAAGTAAATCCGGAGTTTTAGATACCCGGCGGCTCTTGGCCGATGGCGATTTAATACGCCTCCATTGTAAGCCGGAATTTTTATAACCCGGCTATTTATAGCCTTTGAGAAAATCCAGCACGGATGATCATTCTGAAGCATCAATTTTAATGATGAGCTTGGACTTAAGCATTTATATAAGTCACGGTTCTACAAATCCTGCACAGAATGTCAAAAGCCAGGGCGGGTAACCACCCAAATGTAGTCTTATCCTGTGATATTGAATTTGCACTGTCGGTCTATGTGACATGTGCAGTAAGGGTGATAACCCAAAACTAAGAAGTCAAACCTTCCAAGTATTAATATTGTCATATGATGGCGACTTGTTCGTCGAAAGCCAGGGTGGGTTAATAGAAACCACATATATATGCTTCAGATATGAGCAAAAAGTTTCAAAACCCAAAAGATTGTTTGCAAAAACTTAAACCAAATAAAAATCGAGGTTTCTGATTCGAATACGATCAGTAAACCATTCCAAAGGGGTTAAGCTAGGATTCGAATATGATCATGTAGCCCCTAGTGTCTTTGGCGTTGCGTCGATCAAGCGGGTACCGACAGCTATGTTCTCTTTGGTTCGAATACGACCTATGTTTGAACAGGAAGCCCCCAAATGACCTTGAGAGGTTTTTAACGACCCTGATTCAAATATGAGCCAAGTCGGACCCAAAAGGGGTTAAGCTATAATTCGGATACGATCAAGAAGACCCCTAGTGAGTTTGGCTTTGCACCGATCAAAAGGGTTACGACAGCTATGTTCTCTTTGGTTCAAACACGACCTATGTTTGAATAGGAAGCCCCCAAGTGACCATAATAAGGTAAGTCGTAAGGCAGGATATCCATGTTTGAACCGCACATCATGGCAGCAAGTTCTCTTTGGCAACCTTTAATTTTTCTGAGAACTCGAATCTTGCGAGAGATTAATTCTTTTTGAACCGAAACTTTGAACCGGATTTGAAAGCTTTCAAAACTTTGTGGGAGATAGATTGTCCTTGAGCCGGATGTTTGAACCGGAATTGAGAGCTTAAAAGCTTTGTAAGAGACAAATTTACCTTGAGCCGGATGTTTGAACCGGATTTAGAGCTTCAAAGCTTTGCAGGAGAGAGATGTCTCTTGAACCGGATTTTAAACTGGAATCTTTATTTTGAACTGACAATTTTCTGACGGTCTTTAAATTTTCATCAATATGGCGGTGTCCTCCGAAACCAGGTTATCATTCCCTCCAATAACCCGGAGTTCCCGAGTCATGTCATTGTAGCCCCCAAGTCTTAAGACTACTCGAGGAGTTGGCTTGAGACTCTCCATATTTGACCGTGATATAAACCAGTATGAGTCCTTCAACAGTGCAATGATATAATAACCCCTTTTTGTAGTAGACAATTTGTCCTGCATTGGAAAACTTGCAAGCCAGAGTAATTTCTCTTTTAAAGAAAGCAATGTATAATGTAAAAATATAATGGATGGATTTCACCTGATATGTTAGGCCAGAAAATATACACCGCGGAGTTGATGATCACCACGGTGAAGCTGAAATCAATCATGGGCGAGTCGGCCATGCGAGCAGACAGATGAATCGACCGCGGTGTTGTAAGCCGGTGTGGACGAGGAGAGTCGGCACCGACGTTGTAAGCCGGCACGGACAGGCGAGTCAGCTGTATGTTGATGTAGACTGGACTGTGGGGGACGGCGGCCTGTTCGCGGTTTTTTGGGCAATTCACACGGTCCTGACGAGTTGATGCGGACTGGACCACAGGAATGGCGGCTTGCACGCATGTCTGTCGAGCAGCGTGGCATGGACCAATGCTAGTGCATGCACTCCGTATCCGTGGTATAATAGCATAAAAAATTGTCCTGTGTAAAAATATTACAAGGGCAGAGTAATTGTTCTTTGACAAAAAACAATAAGTGTTAATAA
This sequence comes from Triticum urartu, assembly GCF_003073215.2. Taxonomy (NCBI): domain Eukaryota; kingdom Viridiplantae; phylum Streptophyta; class Magnoliopsida; order Poales; family Poaceae; genus Triticum; species Triticum urartu. The sequence continues at coordinate 587,239,096 of NC_053028.1, read as the reverse complement.
GACAAATTTAGATGGATATCACCTGATGTTTGTGAATGACAGATGATCTGTGCGTAAAGTCCGTTAGTCAACCCGGCACTTTGAATAGGCCGGACCACAGGGCGGACACTAAAACGACTGCAGCATCAGAGGCGGCTCGGACAGATGAGTTGGCCGTGCCGTGTAAGCCGGTGCGGACGGGGAGAGTCGGTGTGGCGTATAAGCTGGTGCAGACGACGAATGAATCGCAGGCGCGGTAAACCGCGCGAACGGCAAATCAATCGCAGGCGCGGTAAGCCATGCGGACGGGCGTGTCAATCACAGGCGCGGTAAGTCGTGCGGATGGCCGAATCAGCCGCGTCATGTTGATGTAGCAGGGGCGGCAACCTGCGCATGTACTCGTCAAGCAGCGCGGCACGGGGAGGTGCTAGTGCAAAAATAATGCTAGTGCGCGCCTCTTGTGCGACACCTTTTGTAATAAACAATAGTCCTGCGAAAAAATACCACAGACCAGAATAATTTTTTTTGATAAAAATAACATGTGCTAATAAAATATATAAGAAGGATAGAACCTCGTAGTATCGTGGAGTGGCCGTAGCAGTTCACAGCAATTAATACCAGATTAGTCAACTAGTACTAGTACTCCTCGTGAGCACCAAGTAGTACTTGTGGTTGATGAAATCATCCTTAGCCTTTACCCAAAATGTCGTAGCACCAGCAGCTTGTGAGTTGACGCCTGGGGATTTTAAATCAGCAAAACAGTGTATCGCAGTAGAAATTAACTGTCTCGGCGGCTTGGTAATCTCGACAGCGACTTGCACGCTGCGGACGACTCGGCAACCAATCATAGTCCGGGTCGTGACCGAATCCTTAAGCCAGGTCAAGGCCGTTCCCTTCTTTCTTTCCTTGACTTGTATGCTTGAGCCTCATGATAAGGCATGATTTCCATTGGATGTTTTTTAGGACTTTCTCTAATGATGACCTTTGACTCTTCCAAACGGATGTAGCAGCGATCCTTCCAATTAGGAGATGTATCATCGGTAGCACCAAGGAAAAAAGAAAAGGCCCTGGCGACTGGATTCTTGTACGGGTCGGTCCAGAGGACCAGCATCTTCCGTGTGACCCTCAGTCCAGATGAGAACAAGGTAAATCTAGTTTAATAAAATCAGACCAGACTGATCCCTGTGTTGCTCGGACCGCAGTTCGCCTCAGATCTAATTTAATAATATTAGCCAACCCAGTATTTGAGGCTGCTGAGAGCTGTCCACGATGCAGCAAAAAAACAAGGCCGAAACGAGGTCCTGGTCGCTGTCGGTTTTTGTCTGATCTCATCTCTTTTGGTCTTGGTCTTTGCTCCTGGCGCCTTCCAGCAAAACCTCAAGATCGACTTGGCTTAGATATCTTAATTGTATAGGGAACAAACACCTGTCGGTCTCGGTGGATCGTAGGACGGTGGCAGCGAACACACATAAGCCCAGCGATCCTAATTCTTCTTGAACTTTAACCTTGTGCTACCCACTCAAAAATTTAATCCCGACTCAATGATGAACTTTACCGGCTCTGCCCAAAGTTATGTTATGTCGGGTTATCCTGTGAGCCTTTTCTTCTTCTTCATCTAGTCAACCGTGAGCTTCTCGATCCATATGAGAGATCCCTCCAAGAACTCAATACCACCGTGTGCGAACCCCACGGTGGGCGCCAACTGTTGTGAAATTGTCACGGCAGATGTCCTTAGTGTCAGGACTTAGTCGCGACGCCAACGCATCTATGTGGTAGCTTCAGAGGGGTTGAGCGGAATCGAGAAACGCAACATAAGACAAGGATTTAGACAGCTTCGGGCCCCGGGAAACATCATCCGGTAATAACCCTACATGTTGTTTGGGCTAGATCTTATTATACTCATAAGAGAGTCGCCGCATAAGTCGGCTCTCCTTTAGTTGTGTCTAGCCCTAGAGATTGTTTCTGCTCCTTCCCCCTCTTTGGGGAGCCCTGCCCCTCCTTATATATGTTGAAGGGGCGGGTTACATGACTAGGCCTAGTAGGATTAGGATTAACCTATTACAAGTGGAGTCCTAGTCTTGCTTCCTTTATAGGAGAATATTCATTATGCCTTTCCTCTTAAACCGGCCCACCATAACATGAGCCGGCCTTCTGGGCCTTAGGCCTAGTCTTCTATCTGACCCGACGTTAGGGCCATCCATGAGTCGCCAGGCTCGTGAGTCGCCACTCCGGCGGGTTACCAATGAAAACACCAAGCCTGGCCGGGTCATACTTCCGGCTGGGTCATACCGCGGGGCATATCCCTGACATCAAGTATTTCATTTTTCTTGAGAGGATGATCAGGAAAAGCATTAAGTAATCGGAGAAGCCCCCCCAAGCTTATGGGAGACTCTCTTCTTCAATTTGCACAAAATTATATATTTCCCTTAGAGCAGCTTGTTTCTTATGAGCGGGGAAATACTTGGTAAAGAAGTAATAAATCATATCCTAGGGACTACGCACACAACCAGGATCAAGAGAATTAAACCATGTTTTAGCATCACCCTTTAATGAGAACGGAAACAACTTAAGGATAAAGTAATAGCGAGTTTTCTCATCATTAGTGAACAGGGTGGCTATATCATTTAATTTACTAAGATATGCCACAACAGTTTCAGATTCATAGCCATAAGAACGATCCGATTCCACCAAAGTAATTAACTCATGATCGATAGAGAAATCATAATCCTTATTAGAAATACAGATAGGTGAAGTAGTAAAAGCAGGGTCATATTTCATTCTAGCATTCAAAGATTTTTCTTTCAGCTTAGCTAACAGTTTCTTAAGATCATATCTATCATTGCAAGCTAAGAAGTCTCTAGCAGTATCTTCATCCATAACAAACCCTCAGGCACAACAGGCAATTCATATCTAGGGAGAGAATCTTCATCATCACTTTCATCAATATTATCAGTTTCAATAATTTCATTCTCTCTAACCCTAGCAAGTTGTTCATCAAGATATTCACCTAATGGTATAGTAGTATCAAGCATAGAAGTAGTGTCATCATAAGTATCATGCAGAGCAGAAGTGGCATCATCAATAACATGCGACATATCAGAATGAATAGCAGGAGTAGGGGTTGCAAGTGTTGGGGAACGTAGCAGAAATTCAAAATTTTCCTACGTGTCACCAAGATCTATCTATGGAGAGACTAGCAACGAGGGGAAGGAGAGTGCATCTACATACCCTTGTAGATCGCTAAGCGGAAGCGTTCAAGTGAACGGGGTTGATGGAGTCGTACTCGTCGTGATTCAAATCACCGATGACCAAGTGCCGAACGCACGGCACCTCCGTGTTCAACACACGTGCAGCCCGGTGACGTCTCCCACGCCTTGATCCAGCAAGGAGAGAGGGAGAGGTTGAGGAAGACTCCATCCAGCAGCAGCACAACGGCGTGGTGGTGGTGGAGGAGCGTGGCTATCCTGCAGGGCTTCGCCAAGCACCACAGAGGAGGAGGAAGAAGAGATGCAGGGCTGCACCAACGAGAGATCGAATCACATGTGTTATGGGCAGCCCTAGGCCTCATATATATAGGGAAGGGGAGGGGCTGCGCCCCCTCTAGGGTTCCCACCCCTAGGGGGGGCGGCAGCCCTAGATGGGGATCAAGGGTGGCGGCCAAGAGGGGGAGAGGAGAGGGACGCACCAATATGGGCCCTAAGGCCCATATCCCCTAGGGTTTGCCCCCTTTCCACCTCTTAGGCGCATGGGCCTTAGTGGGGCTGGTGCCCTTGGCCCATGTAGGCGAAGGAACACTCCCTACAGCCCATGTGCCCCCCCGGGGCAGGTGGCCCCACTTGGTGGACCTCCGGGACCCTCCCGGTGGTCCCGGTACATTACCGATAAACCCCGAAACTCTTCCGGTGACCAAAACAGGACTTCCCATATATAAATCTTTACCTCCGGACCATTCCGGAACTCCTCGTGACGTCCGGGATCTCATCCGGGACTCCGAACAACATTCGGTAACCACATACAAACTTCATTTACAACCCTAGCGTCATCGAACCTTGAGTGTGTAGACCCTACGGGTTCGGGAGACATGCAGACATGACCGAGACGTTCTCCGGTCAATAACCAACAGCGGGATCTGGATACCCATGTTGGCTCCCACACGTTCCACGATGATCTCATCGGATGAACCACGATGTCAAGGACTTAATCAATCCCGTATACAATTCCCTTTGTCTAGCGGTATGATACTTGCCCGAGATTCGATCGTCGGTATCCCGATACCTTGTTCAATCTCGTTACCGGCAAGTCTCTTTACTCGTTCCGTAACACATCATCCCGTGATCAACTCCTTGATCACATTGTGCACATTATGATGATGTCCTACCGAGTGGGCCCAGAGATACCTCTCCGTTTACACGGAGTGACAAATCCCAGTCTTGATTCGTGCCAACCCAACAGACACTTTCGGAGATACCTGTAGTGCACCTTTATAGCCACCCAGTTACGTTGTGACGTTTGATACACCCAAAGCACTCCTACGGTATCCGGGAGTTGCACAATCTCATGGTCTAAGGAAATGATACTTGACATTAGAAAAGCTTTAGCATACAACTACATGATCTTGTGCTATGCTTAGGATTGGGTCTTGTCCATCACATCATTCTCCTAATGATGTGATCCCGTTATCAACGACATCCAATGTCCATGGTAAGGAAACCATAACCATCTATTGATCAACGAGCTAGTCAACTAGAGGCTCACTAGGGACATGGTGTTGTCTATGTATCCACACATGTATCTGAGTTTCCTATCAATACAATTATAGCATGGATAATAAACGATTATCATGAACAAGGAAATATAATAATAATCAATTTATTATTGCCTCTAGGGCATATTTCCAACAGTATCCCACTTGCACTAGAGTCAATAATCTAGTTCACATCGTCGTGTGATTAACACTCACAGGTCACATCGCCATGTGACTAACACCCAAGAGTTCTGGGTTTGATCATGTTGCTTGTGAGAGAGGTTTTAGTCAACGGATCTGAACCTTTCAGATCCGTGTGTACTTCACAAATTTCTTATGTCATTTTGTAGATGCAACTACTACGCCACATTTGGAGCTATTCCAAATAACTGTTCTACTATACGAATCCAGTTTACTACTCAGAATAATCTGGATTAGTGTCAAAGTTTGCATCGGCGTAACCCTTTATGACGAACTCTTTTACCACCTCCATAATCGAGAAAATTCCTTAGTCCACTAGTTACTAAGGATAACATTGACCGCTGTCCTGTGATCCATTCATGGATCACTCTTGTACCCCTTGACTGACTCATGGCAAGGCACACTTCAGGTGCGGTACACAGCATAGCATACTATAGAGCCTATGTCTTAAGCATAGGGGACGACCTTCGTCCTTTCTCTCTATTCTGCCGTGGTTGAGCTTTAAGTCTTAACTTCATACCTTAGAACTCAGGCAAGAACTCCTTCTTTGACTGATCCATCTTGAACACCTTCAAGATCATGTCAAGGAATGTGCTCATTTGAAAGTACCATTAAGCGTTTTTGATCTATCCTTATAGATCTTGATGCTCAATGCTCAAGCAGCTTAATCCAGGCTTTTCATTGAAAACACTTTCCAAATAACCCTATATGCTTTCCAGAAATTCTATGTCATTTCTGATCAACAATGTCAACAACATATACTCATCAGAAATTCTATAGTGCTCCCACTCACTTCTTTGGAAATACAAGTTTCTCATAAACTTTGTATAAACCCAAAATCTTTGATCATCTCATCAATGCGTACATTCCAACTCCGAGATGCTTACTCCAGTCCTCAGAAGGATTGCTGGAGCTTTGCATCCTTATTAGCATCTTTTCAGGATTGACAAAACCTTTCGGTTGTATCACATACAACCTTTCCTCAAGAAACTCGTCGAGGAAACAATGTTTTGACATCCTATCTGCAAAATTTCATAAATGATGCAGTAATTGCTAATATAATTCCAACAGACTCTTAGCATCGCTACGAGTGAGAAAATCTCACCATAGTCAACTCCTTGAACTTGTCAGAAAACATCTTAATGACAAGTCGAGCTTTCTTAATGGTGACATTTACCATCATTGTCCGTCTTCCTTTTAAAAAATCCATCTGTACTTCAACAGCCTTACGACCATCGAGCCGTTCTGCCAAAGTCTACACTTTGTTTTCATACATGGATCCTCTCTCGGATTTTATGGCCTCGAGCCATTTATCGGAATCCGGGCCCACCATGCTTCTCCATAGCTCGTAGGTTCATTGTTGTCTAGCAACATGACTTCCAAGACAGGATTACGTACCACTCTGAAGTAGTACACATCCTTGTCATCCCACGAGGTTTGGGAGTGACTTGATCCGAAGTTTCATGATCACTATCATAAGCTTCCACTTCAATTGGTGTAGGTGCCACAGGAACAACTTCCTGTGCCCTTACCACACACTAGTTGAAGAGACGGTTCAATAACCTCATCTAGTCTCCACCATCCTCCCACTCAATTCTTTCGAGAGAAACTTTTCCTCGAGAAAGGACCCGATTCTAGAAATAATCCCTTATTGCTTTTGGATCTGAGACAGGAGGTATACCCAACTGTTTTGGGTGTCCTATGAAGATGCATTTATCCGCTTTGGGTTCGAGCTTATCAGCCTGAAACTTTTTCACATAAGCGTCGCAGCCCCAAACCTTTAAGAAATGACAGCTTAGGTTTCTCTAAACCATAGTTCATATGGTGTCATCTCATCAGAATTATGTGGTGCCCTATTAAAGTGAATGTGGTTGTCTCTAATGCCTAACCCATAAACTATCGTGGTAATTCGATAAGAGACATCATGGTATGCATCATATCCAATAGGGTGCAGTTATGATGTTCGGACACACCATCACACTATGGTGTTCCAGGCTGTATTAGTTGTGAAACAATTTCCACAATGTCTTAATTCTGTGCCAAACTCGTAATTCAGATATTCATCTCTATGATCATATCATAGATATTTTATCCTCTTGTCACGACGATCTTTCAACTTCACCCTGAAATTACTTGAACCTTTCAATAATTCAGACTCGTGATTTATCAAGTAAATATACTCAACATCTACTCAAATCATCTGTGAAGTAAGAACATAACGATATCCACTACATGCCTCAGCACTCATTGGACTGCACACATCAAAATGTATTACTTCCAACAATTTGCTTTCTAGTTCCATTTTACTGAAACCGAGGCTTTCAGTCATCTTGCCCATGTGGTATGATTTGCATGCCTCAAGTGATTCAAAATCAAGTGAGTCCAAACGGTCCATTTGCATGGAGTTTCTTCATGCATACCCACCAACAGACATGGTTCGCATGTCTCAAACTTTCAAAAAATGAGTGAGTCCAAAGATCCATCAACATGGAGCTTCTTCATGCATTTTATACCGATATGACTTACGTGGCTGTGCCACAAGTAGGTGGTACTATCATTACTATCTTTTGGCATGAACATGTGTATCGCTACGATCGAGATTCAATAAACCATTCATTTTAGGTGTAAGACCATTGAAGGTATTATTCAAATAAACAGAGTAACCATTATTCTCCTTAAATGAATAACCGTATTGCGATAGACATCATCCAATCATGTCTATGCTCAACACAAACACCAATCTCGATGGTAGAAGGAGCGTACAATATTTGATTATATCAACATTGGAAACACTTCCAACACATATCATCAGCTCACCTTTAGCTAGTCTCCGTTTATTCCGCAGCTTTTATTTCGAGTTACTAACACTCAGCAACCGAACCGGTATCTAATACCCTGGTGCTACTAGGAGTACTAGTAAAGTACACATCAACACAATGTATATCCAATATACTTCTATCGAGCTTGCCAGCCTTCTAATCTACCAAGTATCTAGGGTAATTCTGCTCCAGTGGTTGTTCCCCTTATTACAGAAGCACTTAGTCTCGGGTTTGGGTTCAACCTTGGGTTTCTTCACTAGAGCAGCAGCTGAATTGCCGTGTCATGAAGTATCCCTTCTTGCCCTTGCCCTTCTTGAAACTAGTGGTTTCACCAACCATCAACAATTGATGCTCCTTCTTGATTTCTACTTTGGTGTCAAACATCGCGAATATCTCAAGGATCATCATATATGTCCCTGATATATTATAGTTCATCACGAAGCTCTAGCAGCTTGGTGGTAATGACTTTGGAGAACCATCATTATCTCATCTGGAAGATCAACTCCCACTCGATTCAAATGATTGTTGTACTCAGACAATCTGAGCACAAGCTCAATAATTGAGCTTTTCTCCTTAGTATGTAGGCTAAGAAAATCGTCGGAGGTCTTATACCTCTTGACGTGGGCACGAGCCTGAAATCCCAATTTCATCCCTCGAAGCATCTCATATGTTTCGCGACGTTTCAAAAACGTCTTCGGTGCCTCAACTCTAAACCGTTTAACTGAACTATCACGTAGTCATCAAAACGTGTATGTCAGATGTTCGCAACATCCACAGACGACGTTCGAGGTTCAGCACACTGAGCGGTGCATTAAGGACATAAGCCTTCTACGAAGCAACGAGGACAATCCTCGGTTTACGGACCTAGTCCGCATAATTGCTACTTTAAACTTTCAACTAATTTTTCTCTAGGAACATATCTAAACAGTAGAACTAAAGCGCGAGCTACGACATAATTTGCAAAATCCTTTTGACTATGTTCAGGATAATTAAGTTCATCTTATGAACTCCCACTCAGATAGACATCCCTCTAGTCATCTAAGTGATTACATGATCCGAGTCAACTAGGCCGTGTCCGATCATCACGTGAGACGGACTAGTCAACATCGGTGAACATCTTCATGTTGATCGTATCTTCTATACGACTCATGCTCGACCTTTCGGTCTACTGTGTTCCGAGGCCATGTCTGTACATGCTAGGCTCGTCAAGTTAACCCTAAGTGTTTCGCGTGTGTAAATCTGTCTTACACCCGTTGTATGTGAACGTTAGAATCTAACACCCGATCATCACGTGGTGCTTCGAAACACAAACTGTCGCAATGGTGCACAGTTAGGGGAGAACACTTCTTGAAATTGTTGTAAGGGATCATCTTATTTACTACCGTCGTTCTAAGCAAATAAGATGTATAAACATGATAAACATCACATGCAATCAAATAGTGACATGATATGGCCATCATCACTTTGCTCCTTTTGATCTCCATCTTCGGGGCTCCATGATCATCATCGTCACCGGCATGACACCATGATCTCCATCATCATGATCTCCATCATCGTGTCTCCATGAAGTTGTCACGTCATGCAAGTCGTGATTCCTATTACAAGAACATGATCAATCTCATACATCACATATATCATTCATCACATCCTTTGGCCATATCACATCACATAGCATACCCTGCAAAAACAAGTTCGACGTCCTCTAATTGTTGTTTGCATGTTTTACGTGGCTGCTATGGGTTTCTTGCAAAAACGTTTCTTACCTACGCAAAGACCACAACGTGATATGCCAATTGCTATTTACCCTTCATAAGGACCCTGTTCATCGAATACGATCTGACTAAAGTGGGAGAGACAGACACCCGCCAGCCACCTTATGCAACAAGTGCATGTTTGTCGGTGGAACCGGTCTCACGTAAGAGTACGTGTAAGGTTGGTCCGGGCCGCTTCATCCCACGATGCCGCCGAATCAAGATAAGACTAGTAACGGCAAGCATATTGAACAAAATCAACGCCCACAACTACTTTGTGTTCTACTCGTGCATAGAATCTACGCAATAGACCTAGCTCATGATGCCACTGTTGGGGAACGTAGCAGAAATTCAAAATTTTCCTACGTGTCACCAAGATCTATCTATGGAGAGACTAGCAACGAGGGGAAGGAGAGTGCATCTACATACCCTTGTAGATCGCTAAGCGGAAGCGTTCAAGTGAACGGGGTTGATGGAGTCGTACTCGTCGTGATTCAAATCACCGATGACCAAGTGCCGAACGCACGGCACCTCCGCGTTCAACACACGTGCAGCCCGGTGACGTCTCCCACGCCTTGATCCAGCAAGGAGAGAGGGAGAGGTTGAGGGAAGACTCCATCCAGCAGCAGCACAACGGCGTGGTGGTGGTGGAGGAGCGTGGCAATCCTGCAGGGCTTCGCCAAGCACCACAGAAGAGGAGGAGAGAAGAGATGCAGGGCTGCACCAACGAGAGATCGAATCGCGTGTGTTATGGGCAGCCCTAGGCCTCATATATATAGGGAAGGGGAGGGGCTGCGCCCCCTCTAGGGTTCCCACCCCTAGGGGGCGGCAGCCCTAGATGGGGATCAAGGGTGGCGGCCAAGAGGGGGAGAGGAGAGGGAGGCGCACCAATATGGGCCCTAAGGCCCATATCCCCTAGGGTTTGCCCCCTTTCCACCTCTTAGGCGCATGGGCCTTAGTGGGGCTGGTGCCCTTGGCCCATGTAGGCCAAGGAACACTCCCTACAGCCCATGTGGCCCCCCGGGGCAGGTGGCCCCACTTGGTGGACCCCCGGGACCCTCCCGGTGGTCCCGGTACATTACCGATAAACCCCGAAACTCTTCCGGTGACCAAAACAGGACTTCCCATATATAAATCTTTACCTCCGGACCATTCCGGAACTCCTCGTGACGTCCGGGATCTCATCCGGGACTCCGAACAACATTCGGTAACCACATACAAACTTCCTTTACAACCCTAGCGTCATCGAACCTTAAGTGTGTAGACCCTACGGGTTCGGGAGACATGCAGACATGACCGAGACGTCTCTCCGGTCAATAACCAACAGCGGGATCTGGATACCCATGTTGGCTCCCACATGTTCCACGATGATCTCATCGGATGAACCACGATGTCAAGGACTTAATCAATCCCGTATACAATTCCCTTTGTCTAGCGGTATGATACTTGCCCGAGATTCGATCGTCGGTATCCCGATACCTTGTTCAATCTCGTTACCGGCAAGTCTCTTTACTCGTTCCGTAACACATCATCCCGTGATCAACTCCTTGATCACATTGTGCACATTATGATGATGTCCTACCGAGTGGGCCCAGAGATACCTCTCCGTTTACACGGAGTGACAAATCCCAGTCTCGATTCGTGCCAACCCAACAGACATTTTCGGAGATACCTGTAGTGTACCTTTATAGCCACCCAGTTACGTTGTGACGTTTGGCACACCCAAAGCACTCCTACGGTATCCGGGAGTTGCACAATCTCATGGTCTAAGGAAATGATACTTGACATTAGAAAAGCTTTAGCATACGAACTACATGATCTTGTGCTATGCTTAGGATTGGGTCTTGTCCATCACATCATTCTCCTAATGATGTGATCCCGTTATCAACGACATCCAATGTCCATGGTAAGGAAACCATAACCATCTATTGATCAACGAGCTAGTCAACTAGAGGCTCACTAGGGACATGGTATTGTCTATGTATCCAGACATGTATCTGAGTTTCCTATCAATACAATTATAGCATGGATAATAAACGATTATCATGAACAAGGAAATATAATAATAATCAATTTATTATTGCCTCTAGGGCATATTTCCAACAGCAAGTTTACTCAAAACAGAAGGTGAATCAAGTGCAAAGCTAGATGGCAGTTCCTTACCTCCCCTCGTAGTTGAGGGAAAAATCTTGGTTCTTTCATCTTTCAAGTTCTTCATAGTGATCAACAGATATAAATCCCAAGTGACTCAAAGAATAGAGATATGCTCCCCGGCAACGGCGCCAGAAAATAGTCTTGATAACCCACAAGTATAGGGGATCGCAACAGTTTTCGAGGGTAGAGTATTCAACCCAAATTTATTGATTCGACACAAGGGGAGCCAAAGAATATTCTCAAGTATTAACATTTGAGTTGTCAATTCAACCACACCTGAAAGACTTAATATCTACATCAAAGTATTTAGTAGCAAAGTAATATGATAGTAGTGGTAACGGTGGCAAAGGTAACAGTAGTAGTTTTGTAGTAATTGTAACAGTGGCAACGGAAAAGTAACTAAGCAAAGATCAATATGTGAAAAGCTCGTAGGCAATGGATAAGTAATGGATAATTATGTCGGATGTGATTCCTCATGCAACAGTTATAACATAGGGTGACACAGAACTAGCTCCAGTTCATCAATGTAATGTAGGCATGTATTCCGAATATTGTCATACATGCTTATGGAAAAGAACTTGCATGACATCTTTTGTCCTACCCTCCCGTGGCAGCGGGGTCCTATTGGAAACTAAGGGATATTAAGGCCTCCTTTTAATAGAGTGCCGGACCAAAGCATTAACACTTAGTGAATACATGAACTCCTCAAACTATGGTCATCACCGGTAAGTATCCCGATTATTGTCACTTCGGGGTTAACGGATCATAACACATAATAGGTGACTATAGACTTGCAAGATAAGATCAAGAACTCACATATATTAATAAAACATAATAGATTCAGATCTGAAATCATGGCACTTAGGCCCTAGTGACAAGCATTAAGCATAGCAAAGTGATAGCAACATCAATCTCGGAACATAATAGATACTAGGGATCAAACCGTAACAAAACTAACTCGATTACATGATAAATCTCATCCAACCCATCACCGTCCAGCAAGAATACGATGGAATTACTCACGCACGGCGGTGAGCATCATGAAATTGGTGATAGAGGAAGGTTGATGATGATGATGGCGATGGATTCCCCTCTCCGGAGCCGCGAACGGACTCAAGATCAGCCCTCCCAAGAGAGATTAGGGCTTGGCGGCGGCTCCGTATCGTAAAACACGATGAATCCTTCTCTCTGATTTTTTTCTCCCTGAACGTGAATATATAGAGTTGGAGTTGAGGTCGGTGGAGCACTAGGGGGCCCATGAGGCAAGGGGCCGCGCCCCTACCCTCATGGACAGGGTATGGCCCCCCTGGCCTTGATTCTCTTGCCAGTATTTTTATATATTCCCAAAATATTCTCCGTTGATTATCAGGTCATTCCGAGAACTTTTATTTCTGCACAAAAATAACTCCATGGCAATTCTGCTGAAAACAGCGTCAGTCCGGGTTAGTTCCATTCAAATCATGCAAGTTAGAGTCCAAAACAAGGGCAAAAGTGTTTGGAAAAGTAGATACGATGGAGACGTATCAAGCATTAGTGCTAATCTGGATCCGAAATAGGAAAGCGCGATCATCGAGTTCATCCGTGAGAACCGAGACATCTTTGCATGGAAGCCTTCAAACATGCCAGGTGTACCGACGGAACTCGCTGAGCATGCTCTCAATATTGATCCAAAGTTTAAACCAGTTAAGCAATTCCTTCGTCGCTTTAATGAAGAGAGGCGTAAGGCCATTGGTGAAGAAATGGCCCGGCTCTTGGCGGTTGGGTTCATCGTTGAAGTTTTTGTCCTGAATGGTTGGCTAACCCGGTGTTGGTACTTAAGAAAAATGGTACTTGGTGCATGTGTGTGGATTACACAGACCTTAACAAGGCCTATCCGGCTGATCCTTTCGCTCTCCCTCGTATTGATCGGATTATTGATGCTACGGCGGGTTGTGAGTGTTAGAGTTTTTTCGATCCTTATTCTGGGTATCATCAGATCAAGATGGGAGTTAAGGACCAGGAGAAGACAGCCTTTATCACTCCCTTTGGAGCCTTCTGCTATGTGTCTATGACCTTTGGGCACAAGACTACCTAGGCGACTTACCAGCGTTGTGTTCAAAATTGCCTTCATGATCAGATTGGACGCAATGTTCATGCTTATTGGGACGATATTGTTGTGAAGACCAGGAAGAAGGAAACCTTGATAGATGATTTGAAAGAGACCTTTGACAATCTTTGGGTCTACAAGATGATGCTTAACCCGGCCAAATGTGTCTTTGCTGTACCAGCAGGAAAGCTCTTGGGTTTTTTGGTTTCTGAACGGGGCATTGAAGCTAACCCGAAGAAAATCAAGGCCATCACTTCCTTGGCTAAACCGACATGTATTAATGATGTTCAGCGTCTGGCGGGTCATATTGCGGCCTTAAGCTGGTTCATAAGCCGGTTGGAAGAAAAAGCTATCCCTCTATACCAGATGATGAAGAAAGTAGATCACTTTGTCTGGAGTGATGCTGCTGATCAGGTGTTTGAAGCCTTGAAGAAACAGTTAGCTGAGCCGCCGATCCTTGTTGCCCCTATTGATAAAGAGCCCTTACTATTATATGTGGCTGCCAATAGTCGAGCTGTCAGTCTAGCAATTGTTGTGGAAAGGAAGGAATCAGGCAAGGAATATTCGGTTCAACGGCCAGTTTATTACATCAGTGAGGTGCTCATTGAGTCCAAGCAGAGATATCCACATTAGTAAAAGCTGGTATATGGGGTGTTCATGGCTAGTTGAAAGCTCAAGCAATATTTCCTTGGTCATCCCATCACTATGGTTAGTTCTGCTTCTTTAGGGGATATTATTCAGAACAGAGAGGCCACATGTCGGGTAGTTAAATGGGCCATTGAGTTTGGACCCCATGGTTTGAAGTATATACCTCGGACGGCTATTAAGTCTCAAGCACTCATGGATTTTATCAGTGACTGGACTGAGATGCAGATGCGTGAAGAGAAGCCAGATAGCACGTATTGGACTATTCACTTTGATGGATCCAGGCAATTGGAGGGCTCGGGGCTGGAGTTGTTTTGACTTCCCCACGAGGTGATAAATTTTGTTATGTTTTAAGGTTGATGTTCCCTTGTACTAACTATGCAGCTGAGTATGAAGCCTTACTCCATGGTCTTCAGATGGCTAAGGAGATGAATCTAAGCCGGGTGAGATGTTTTGGCGACTCGGATTTGGTGGCTCAGCAAGTTTCAGGCACTTGGGATTCTAAGGATCCACTCATGGTGGCTTATCGCCGCGAGGTGGATGCTATTGCTAGTCATTTCAAAGGTTATCAAGTGGAACATGTTGATCGCAGGAAGAATGAGGCGGCTGATGCTTTGAGACGGTTAGGGTCCTAGCGTAAGTCGGTTCCACCTAATGTTTTCCTTGATATTCTGCATAACCCTTCAGTTAAGTTGCCTACAGAAGAAGATCTTGCTATTCCTAACCTGGAGGCACAATTGGTGGTGGCTCTTCATGCTATTCCTGATTGGACAGTTCCATATTTGGCTTATATGACCCGAGGAGAGTTACCTAAAGATGAAACTTTAGCTAGGCTGATAACCCAGCGGTCTAGGTCAATGACTATTGCCAATGGAGAGTTGCATCATTGCAGTGTCACAGGGGCGTTTCAATGTTGTGTGTCTGCTAAAGAAGGTCGTGAGATTCTACAAGAGATTCATGAAGGAGATTGTGGTCATCATGCCGACTCTAAGTCCCTTGTAGCCAAGGATTTTCGTCATGGGTTTTATTGGCTGATGGTTCATGCTGATGCAGAGGATTTGGTTAGTAAATGTGATGGCTGCCAGAAATTTTCAAGACGAGCTCATATGACGGCTCAAGAATTATGGATGATTCCAATTACTTGGCTAATTGCAGTCTGGGGCTGGATATGGTTGGACCTTTCAAGCGGTCCAAAGATAAAAAGACCCACTTTTTGGTGGTGGTTGACAAATTCACAAAGTGAGTTGAGGCAAAGCCGGTCAGTAAGTGTGACGCGACAACAGTGGTTCAGTTCATCAAAAAGGTGATTTTCCAGTTTGGCTTGCCTCACAGCATTATAACTGATAATGGCACTAATTTGTCCAAGGGTGCGATGGAAGAGTTCTGTCAACGAGAGCATATTCGTCTTGATGCATCATTAGTGGCTAACCCTGATGACCCACAAGTATAGGGGATCTATCATAGTCCTTTCGATAATTAAGAGTGTCGAACCCAACGAGGAGCAGAAGGAAATGATAAGCGGTTTTCAGCAAGGTATTCTCTGCAAGTACTGAAATAAGTGGTAACAGATAGTTTTGTGATAAGATAGGTTGTAACGAGCAATAAGTAACAAAAGTAAATAAAGTGCAGCAAGATGGCCCAATCCTTTTGTAGCAAAGGACAAGCCGGAACAAACTCTTATAATAGGAAAAGCGCTCCCGAGGACACATGGGAATATCGTCAAGCTAGTTTTCATCACGTTCATATGATTCACGTTCATATGATTCACGTTCGATACTTTGATAATTTGATATGTGGGTGGACCGGTGCTTGGGTGCTGTTCTTACTTGAACAAGCATCCCATTTATGATTACCTCTATTGCAAGCATCCGCAACTACAAGAAAAGTATTAAGGTAAACCTAACCATAGCATGAAACATATGGATCCAAATCAGCCCCTTACGAAACAACGCATAAACTAGCGTTTAAGCTTCTGTCACTCTAGCAACCCATCATCTACTTAGTAATTCCCAATGCCTTCCTCTAGGCCCAAATAATGGTGAAGTGGTATGTAGTCGACGTTCACATAACACCACTAGAGGCTAGACAACATACATCTTATCAAAATATCAAACGAATACCAAATTCACATGACTACTCATAGCAAGACTTCTCCCTTGTCCTCAGGAACGAACGTAATTACTCACAAAGCATATTCATGTTCATAATCAGAGGGGTAATAATATGCATATAGGATCTAAACATATGATCTTCCACCAATTAAACCAACTAGCATCAACTACAAGGAGTAATCAACACTACTAGCAACCTACTAGCACCAATCCCGGACATTAAGACAAGAATGGTATACAAGAGATGAACTAGGGTTTGGAGATGAGACGGTGCTGGTGAAGATGTTGATGGAGATTGCCCTCTCCCGGTGAGAGGAGCGTTGGTGATGACGATGGTGATGATTTCCCCCTCCGAGAGGGAAGTTTCCCCGGCAGAACAGCTCTACCGGAGCTCTAGATTGGATCCGCCAAGGTTCCGCCTCGTGGCGGCGGAGTCTCGTCCCGAAAAGTTCCTTTTTATTTTTTTCTCATCGAAAGACCTCATATAGGAGAAGATGGGCATTAGAGAGCCACCAGGGGCCCCACGAGGTAGGGGGGCGCGCCCCCACCCTCGTGAGAAGGGTGTGGGCCCCCTGGCCTTCATCTTTGGCGTGGATTTTTCTTTATTTCTTTTAAGACGTTCCGTGGAGTTTCAGGACTTTTGGAGTTGCGCAGAATAGGTCTCTAATATTTGCTCCTTTTCCAGACCAGAATTCCAGCTGTCGGCATTCTCCCTCTTTATGTAAACCTTGTAAAATAAGAGAAAATAGCCATAAGTATTGTGACATAAAGTGAAATAACAGTCCATAATGCGATAAATATCGATACAAAAGCATGATGCAAAATGGACGGATCAACTCCCCAAAGATTAGACCTCGCTTGTCCTCAAGCGAAAAGCCGATAACAATAAATATGTCCTCATGTTTAGAGGTAGGGGCGTCGATAAAAATAAAATATGGATATGAAGGCATCATGATTATTCTCATAACAGCAACATGTATAGATTTTGTCATATGATTACTTATGCTCAAGTGATGATCTATTCACAATGCAAAAGTAGAAAGCATAAACCTTATTGGGCTCCGACAAACTATAATCTCAGTCATTAAAGCAATTGCAATTTATCATAACATCGGAAAGAGTCTATGTCAGAGCTAAAAAGCAAGTCCACATACTCAACTATCATTTAGTCCTCCATAATTGCTAACACTCACACAATACTTGTGGTTACGGAGTTTTAATTGGACACAGAGAAAGATAGGGGCTTATAGTTTTGCCCCACAACCTTTTACCTCAAGGGTAATGTCAACAATAATGGTTCATGCTCCCCTACATCCAATTAGATATATATATATATATATATATCATGTTCTTTCCAACATGCTGATCTTGCCAAAGGATAAAATGAAAAAGAAAAGGTGAAGATCACCATGACTCTTGCATAAGGTAGAAGATAATAATAAAGGATAGGCCCTTCGCGGAGGGAAGCAGAGGTTGCCATGCGCTTTTATGGTTGGATATATAAAATCTCAATGCGAAAGAACGTCACTTTATATTGCCCCTTGTGATGTGAACCTTTATTATGTAGTCCGTCGCTTTTATTACTTCCACATCACAAGATCGTATAAAGATTATTTCTCCCACACCAATCAATCATACATATTTAGAGCAATTTTTATTGCTTTGCACCGATGACAACTTACTTGAAGGATCTTACTCAATCCATAGGTAGATATGGTGGACTCTCATGGCAAAACTGGTTTAAGGGTATTTGGAAGCACAGGTAGTATTTCTACTTGGTGCTGAGAATTTGGCTAGCATGAGGGGGAAAGGCAAGCTCAACAAGTTAGAGGATCCATAACAACATACTTTATCTCAGATATAAGAAAGACATGACTCATTACGTCGTCTTCCTTGTCCAACATCAACTCTTTAGCATGTCATATCTTAATGAGTGCTCCCAATCATAAAAAATGTCAATGATAATATATCTATATGTGAAACCTCTCCTTCCTTATTACTTCCTATTAATTGCAACAATGACCAAAGCTATGTCTGCCAACTCCCAACAACTTTTAATCATCATACTCTTTCTATGTGAAGTCATTACTCTCAATAAGATCAATATGAACTTTTTGTTTCTTTTTATTCTTTTTCTCTTTTATTTTATTCACCCAAGATCATGGCAAAATAATCAAGCCCTTGACTCAACACTAATCTTTATTATATAGCTCACGGACTCGATTATATAGAGAGATCATAAAGCAAAACTCAGAACTAGATCATGCCATAAACTTTATTCTACTAGATCAAGATATTATCAAAAGGATCGAACTAAGAAAAAGGTAAAGATAAGAGTTGTGATTGTGATACGATACCGGGGCACCTCCCCCAAGCTTGGCAGTTGCCAAGGGGAGTGCCCATACCCATGTGATTATATCTCCTTGGTTGCTGAAGAAGGTGGTGGTGACATGTCGGAGTAAATAGCCATGGGTAGCCTAGCCGGCTTCCCCTGGCCCTTCTGAAAAAGTTACGAGCCCGCCCGGCTCTTGAAAATCCAAGACATGGGGCCGCCTTCCCCTTGCTGGCTGCCACCCAGGCCAGCTTTAGGAAGGCGGTCCGACTTTAGCCCTCATGAGAAGGCCGACTCCAAGAAGCCGACCATGAGAAGGCCGACTCTAAGAAGCCGGCCACGAGAAGGCCGATTCCAAGAAGCCGGCTCCCATAGAGCGGTCAAGACCGTACCCTCAAAGTTTGCACCCACCTAACGGCGGTGCGACGGGGCGCGGCTACAGTGAAGCCTGCCACCCCCAAATCCCGGAGCACGCCTGGCACAGTGCGCCATACGGGGTAGGCATGACCCGTCTGGCGCGGCTCTGTTGCCATGTAGACCCTGGCGTCACCCATGACGGGCCGCCAGCGTGGCCCACAGACGGTGGTCCCCTTTGAGCAGAGAGATGCCCGAAGGCGGCCACGCCTCCAACCAGTCGGCCCAAGACAGAGCCGGCTCCCCGCAGCCGGCTTGCCGCCTCCCTCGAAGAAGACGCCCCATTAAGGAGACAAGACGCGGTGAGGCTACAGCGATCGCCTGACAGACGGCGGTACTGTAGCCGCGCTTACCACGACGAAGCCCATGTCAACAAGATGGAGCCACAGTAACCAGCCGCCGACCAGGCCCTGGACAGTGGGGCCTGTCTGTCGACCAAGGGGCCTGCAGCCGGTGGGGCCCACCAGTCGGCGGGCCCCAGCAGCCGGCGCAGAAGCCGGCGAGCGCAGTCACAGACGGCTGGGCCCCGCGCCCAGTCGGATTACCATTGTACCCCCGGGGGGTAGGCCTATATAAACCCCCCGGAGCACCCATGCGAAGGGTTGGACCCCTTGCTAGTCCTAGACACCAGACAAGGAGAAGAAGCAGGCTAGCCGTGCCCTTCTTCCTCCTCCCCCAAACAGCTCGAGGAGCGTTGTGTAGCTACTTGATTCATCTAGTGAACATGCGGAGACCCCGCAGAGCAGCAGTAGGGGTGTTATCTCCACGGAGAGCCCCGAAGCTGGGTAAGATCCGCCGGCGTGCATGTCTTCGCCTTATCACATTTCCAGGCACTGGCGATGTCTTACTGGCCCCCACAATGATAAGCCACCCGTTGGCATATGTCGCACCTACCACCCGACATTTGGCGCCCACCGTGGGGCAGGTGCACCGTCGTCCGGAGACCTGTTCTGGACGGGAACCTTATTCCTCCCCCGCGAGCGTAGCCAGCCCGGCACGCCCGATGGCGCTTGCCACGACGCGCTGCAAGGCATCACCAGCATCTGCGCGGCGAGCAGCCTCGCCGATCTCCTTGACGAAACTCTCATCTCCGACGAGCTCGCCTCCGATGCGGGCACCGACCACCTCGCCAACCTTCTCAGCCAGCTCCATGTCTCCAGCGAGCCCGCTGCGGACCTGGAGTCGGTTGGCTCCACTGACCCGATGCCTGTCGACTCCGACACGGCCTCCTACGACACCTTCCCCACCAACGTCACGATCTACAATGACCCGCTTCCTCGAGCCGACGGCTGCGATGCTGTCACCACCGAAGTGATGGTTGTCGGCAACGGCGGCCCAGCCGACGAGAGTGCCCGCGACGCCTCGCACGCGGCGAACCACGACTTGTCCGCTCCCCTCCCGGCTAATGCCGACAACGAAGCACTGGAGGCACGCCGCCTCGCCCTCCTCGCAGAGGGCCGGAGGCTGGCTTCCGTAATACGCCTCACTGAGGCCTATCAGCGCGAAGCTGACCGCGCCGCCTTCGGCACGCCGGCCCCGGGCGGGCCAAGCCGGGCCGGCCTTGTCAAGCAACGCGGCGCCGTCATCGCCGACACGCTAGGAGTCGACCGCCCGGTCTCTGCCACTCCGCTCGAGAACTTGCGTGCCGCCCAGGCGGCTGTAGACGAGTTGGACGGCTTGGTGGCTGAAGACCTTCCCCACAAGACCCGGCGCATCCAGCAATTGATTGATGCAGCCGCACGGCGACACGAAGCCGACGCCCGCGCGGAAAGCCCTCCCCCATGCCGAGAACACGGCGCGACGTCCCGGACGCCGACTACGAGCAACACCCGCGCGCGACGAGCCCTTTCCCAAAGGGTTCTCGCTCCCAAGAGACACGCCCAAGTACAACGGCTCCGTGAAGCCGGAAGATTGGTTGATCGACTACTCCATGGCGGTTAGCATAGCCAACGGCAACCGGCGCGTTGTTGTGAAGTATGTGCCCCTCATGCTGCAAGGCACGGCGCGGACCTGGCTCAACAGCCTCAAGCCGCATAGCATCAACAGCTGGCTAGATTTCACAGAAGCCTTCATCCGCAACTTCACCAACACCTACAAGCGGGCCCCCAAGCCGAGACAGCTCTCCTTGTGCGTACAAGGCCCCGCCGAGTCCACTCGCGATTACCTCACGCGTTGGGCCGAGCTCCGCAATTCTTGCGAGGGGGTGCACGAGGTGCAAGCCATCGAGTACTTCACAGCCGGATGCCGAGAAGGCACCCTCCTCAAGCACAAGCTCCTCTACGATGAGCCGGCTACCCTCGACGAGCTTCTGGACATAGCGGACAAGTACGCCACCGCCGACTCCTCGATGAAGACCGAGCTTCGGGTAGACGCGTCCGGAAAGGCACTGAACCCGGCGCCCAAGACGCCGGCTGGGGATTCTAGCCGACACCCCTCGAACGACCACAAGCGCAAGGGCCCCGCGCCGACTCCCGCCAGTCGGCAGGTGGCCACAGTCGAAGACGCGCCGCCTGAAGAGCGACCGGCGCCCAAGAAGCCCAAGGGCGGCAGGCCGGCTTGGCAGCCCGCCTTCTCCTACGAGAAAATTCTCGACGCTCCTTGCAAGTTCCACAGCGGCGCGAAGCCGTCCAACCACACGACCCGGAAGTGCCATTGGCTCACCCGAATTTCTAAAGGCGAAGGGCTCGCGCCGCCTCCGCCTGCCAGCCCGCCGCCTCCGCCTCCGCCGCCTCCGGCAGCTCGGCCCGCAGTCCGAACCGTGCATGACAAGTTCCCTAAAGAGCAAGCAACACACATCGTCTTTACAAGCCAACCTGAAGACCGGCGCAGCAAACGCCAAGAGCACCAGGAAGTCAGTGTGGTCGCCGCCAACCTTGCCGGACACATGCATTAGTCAGAAAAGCCCATCAGCTGGAGCCGGGCAGACCATCCGGAGGTGATTCCGTCTCCCGGCTCTTATGCTTTGGTCCTGGAAGCCACCCTTGCAATGGACAGATGCGCCGCCCGCTTCTCCCGTGTGTTGATAGACGGCGGGAGCAGCATCAACATCCTGTATCGTGACACCCTGGAGAAGCTAAATGTCAAGACGAAGCAGCTCATGCCTACTCGGACAGTGTTCCACGGCATCGTACCCGGCCTGTTCTGCGGCCCCATTGGCAAGATCAAGATTGATGTACTTTTTGGGGACAAGGAGCATTTCCGCCGGGAAGCGATCTGGTTTGAAGTGGTGGACCTGGAAAGCCCTTACCATGCGTTGCTTGGCCGACCCACCTTGGCCAAATTCATGGAAGTTCCCCACTATGCATACCTCAAGATGAAGATACCAAGCACCAAAGGCATCATCACCGTAGCCGGCGATTACAAGAAGTCCTCTGAGTGCGCAGCAGCCAGTAGCCGGCTAGCCGAGTCCCTTGTGATTGCCGAAGAGAAGAAGATGTTGGACCGAGTCGTGGCCATAGCCGGCAAACAGTCAGCCGTGTCCCCCGACCCCAAGGAGCATGACGCTCAAGGATCTTTCCAGCCGGCCAAGGAGACGAAGAAGATACCTCTTGACCCCGAGCATCCAGAGAGGTTTGCCGTCATCAGGGCAAACCTGAACAACAAATAGGAAGGCGAGCTCGCCGATTTCCTCCGTGAGAATCGGGACATCTTTGCATGGTCCCCCAAGGATATGCCGGGTGTTCCGAGGAAATTCGCCGAGCACAAACTACATGTTCGAGAAGACGCAAAGCCAGTCAGACAACCCCTTCGCCGACTGTCGGAAGAGAAACGCAGGATTATAGGGGAGGAGATAGCCCGGCTTTTGGCAGCCGGCTTCATTATGGAAGTTTTCTTTGCAGAGTGGCTCGCCAACCTGGTCCTTGTGCTAAAGAAGAACAACAAGTGGCGCATGTGTATAGACTACACGAGCCTCAACAAGGCCTGCCCCAAAGATCCTTTTGCCCTGCCAAGGATTGACCAAGTGATAGACTCCACAGCCGGATGAGAGCTGTTGAGTTTCTTGGATGCTTACTCCGGATATCATCAGATAAAGCTGGATCCGGACGACCGCCTGAAGACCGCCTTCATCACGCCATTTGGAGCCTTCTGCTACCTGACTATGGCATTCGGCTTGAGAAATGCCGGTGCCACTTTTCAGCGTTGCATGCAGAAGTGCCTCCTCAAGCAGCTCGGCAGGAATGCTCACATTTACGTGGACGACATCATGGTGAATACGGAGAAACGCGGCACCTTGCTGGGAGACCTCAAGGAAACGTTTGAGAACCTACGCCGGTTCCAAATCAAGATTAACCCCGAGAAATGCGTGTTCGGAGTGCCAGCCGGCCAGCTCCTAGGCTTCCTGGTCTCTGAACGCGGCATCGAATGCAACCCGGTGAAGATCAAGGCCATCGAGAGAATGGCGATCCCCACCAAGCTTCGAGACATTTAGAAGTTCACCGGGTGCTTGGCCTCCTTGGACCGCTTCATCAGCCGGCTTGGAGAGAAAGCTCTCCCCCTCTACCACCTCATGAAGAAGAGCACTCACTTCGAATGGAACGACCAGGCCGACCAAGCCTTTCATGAGCTGAAGAAGATGCTGGCCACGCCGCCTGTCCTCGCGGCACCGACTGAGAAAGAGCCCATGCTCCTCTACATCGCCGCAACCAGCCGGGTGGTCAGCACCGTCATCGTAGTCCAGCGCCCAGAAGAAGGCCGAGCCCAGCCGGTCCAGAGGCCGGTGTATTATTTGAGCGAGGTGCTGTCCGCCTCAAAGCAGAACTACCCGCACTACCAGAAGATGTGTTACGGCGTGTACTTCACCGCCAAGAAGCTGAAGCCCTACTTTCAAGAGCATCCCGTCACGGTCGTGTGCACTGCCCCGCTAGCCGAGATCATAGGCAGCCGGGACGCATCCGGCCGGGTGGCGAAATGGGCCATCGAGCTGGCCCGCTACACGATCTTCTACCAGCCCCGCACTGCCATCAAGTCCCAAGCACTGGCCGACTTCCTCGTCAACTGGGCCGAGATCCAGTACCTGCCGCCGGCTCCCGACTCCATCCATTGGCGCATGCACTTCGACAGGTCCAAGATGCGCACCGGCTTGGGAGCCGGCGTCGTCCTTACCTCTCCGAAAGGCGACAAGCTCAGATACACGCTACAGATCCACTTTGCCGCCTCCAACAATGTGGCCGAGTACGAGGCGCTCATACACGGGCTCCGGCTTTCCAAAGAACTTGGCATTCGCCGGATCCTATGTTATGGCGACTCGGACCTGGTAGTCCAGCAATCATCCGGCGGCTGGGATGCCAAGGATGCGAATATGGCGAGCTACCACTTCCTGGTCCAACAACTCAGCAGATACTTTGAAGGATGCGAGTTCCTCCACGTACCACGAGCCGACAACGAACCAGCCGATGCCCTGGCTCGAATAGGCTCCACTCGGCAAGCAATTCCAACCGGCGTCGCTCTACAACGCCTCCTCAAGCCATCTATCAAGCCGTCTCCAGAATCCGATTCCATCTTCGTGCCGCCTGACCCCGATGCGGCCGGGTCCGGCTCGAAGAACCAAGTAGGCGACCCCAAGACTCCCGTAGCCGGCTCGGGGACTTCGGCAGCCTGCTCGGGGACTGCGGTAGCCGGCCCGGGGACTGCACCAGCACAACAGCCGGCCACCGACTCCAGCACCTCACCGCCCAGCCCGCCCACCCTGGTGGCAGTAGCCACGTTGGCAGTAGAAGAAGTCGCGGCTCCATCATGGGCTCAGTCCATCCTCAACTTCCTAGTAAACCAAGACCTGCCGGCTAATGAAACAGAAGCAAGACAAGTCCAACGTCGAGCCGGAGCATACACAATCGTCAATAGAGAGCTCGTCAAGCGCAGTGTCACTGGAGTCCTCCAACGGTGCGTCAAGCAAGAGAAAGGCATTGCAATCCTCAGAGACATTCACCAAGGAGAATGCGGCCACCATGCGGCCTCAAGATCACTTGTCGCCAAATTCTTCCGCCATGGTTTCTTCTGGCCGACTGCTTTGGATGATGCCAAAGAATTAGTTAAACATTGCAAGGGGTGCCAACTCTTCAGCTCCAAGCAACACATGCCGGCCTCGGCACTCAAGACCATTCCCCTCACTTGGCCCTTTGCCGTTTGGGGACTGGACATGGTGGGCCCATTCAAGACGGCGCACGGCGGCATGACGCATTTGCTCGTCGCCGTGGACAAATTCACCAAGTGGATTGAGGCAAAGCCGATCAAGAAGCTGAATGGGCCGACTGTTGTGACATTCATCGCAGACATAACAACTCGGTACGGCGTGCCGCACAGCATCATCACCGACAATGGCACGAATTTTGCCAAAGGAGCCCTGGCACGTTTCTGCGCAGCCCAAGGTATCCGGCTGGACTTAGCATCCGTCGCCCACCCGCAGTCAAACGGCCAGGTCGAGCGAGCTAACGGCCTCATCCTCTCCGGCATCAAGCCCCGACTGGTCGTACCTCTGGAGCACTCATCCGGCTGTTGGCTCGATGAGCTGCCGGCTGTCCTCTAGAGTCTGCGCACTACACCAAACAAGTCAACCGGCTTCACCCCTTTCTTCCTTGTGTATGGTGCCGAGGCGGTCATCCCAACTGACATCGAGTTCGACTCGCCTCGAGTAACCATGTACACGGAAGCAGAGGCCAAGGAAGCACGACAAGAAGGCATCGACCTGCTGGAAGAAAGCCGGCTGTTAGCCCTCAGCCGGTCTGCCATCTACCAGCAGGGTTTGCGCCGCTACCACAGCCGGAAGGTCAGGCCAAGATCTTTCCAAGAGGGTGATCTTGTGCTCCGGCTGATCCAGCGAACAGCTGGCCAGCACAAGCTCTCAGCCCCTTGGGAAGGACCCTTCGTCATCAGCAGAGCTCTAGTCAACGACTCCTACTACCTGATCGATGCACAGAAGCCGAAGGCACGCAAGAGAGACGACTCCGGCAAGGAGTCGGAACGACCATGGAACGCCAACCTCCTTCGAAGGTTTTACAGTTGAAAGGCAGTATGTATCACGCTAACTTTTGTATTAAGTACAAGTCAATAGGCCCCCCGAGGAGGGCTCGGGGACTGCCATCCCTTATTTATGAATGAAAAGTATCATGCTTTTGACCTTGTCATTTCTTTTACTTGTTCCGTCCGGCACCGGGTTTGACTAGTCGGCTCGGGGACTGGCCGACCGGAGTTATATTAGAAGTCCTACCCGCAGTCAGACAAGTAGTGTGCCGGCTCCCAAGCCTTCTCTTGCCAAAAGTCGCAGTTCGAAGATCCGGCTGGCCGGCTGGCAAGAGTTAAAGGCAGGAATGGGCGCCCACACGAAAACGGCTAGGGACTAACAGACTAACATAACAAAAGCCGGTTTTTCTCACACCGCAGACTGGCTACCAGAGTAGCCGGCCGACCGGTTTCCATTCACTTCACTTCAATCCAAGAAAGCTCAAGTACTTGCCTCCCCAAAGAGGGAAGGCGGCAAAGGAAAAAGCCTAAGGATAAAAAAGCATACGCGAATGGAAATGAAACAGGCACATAATAATATTTACATAAAAAGACCTCCGAGAGGCCAGCATTCAACATAGTTTGGATACACCCCCAGTGGGTGGAACTGCAAAAGCATAACAAAGATTGTTCAAAAGACAACAAGCAGGAAAGATAAAGACGGCAGGTCAAGCTGGCGGAGCAGCCGACGAGCCAGACTGGTTGGCGGAGACGGTCGTGCCGGCTGAAGGAGCGGCCGGCTGGCGAACTTCGGCTTTGTCGCCGCCTCCCGCAGAGGGCGTGCTTCCACGCGCCTCGTTGCTGGAGGCACGGTCGGCCTGAGGTCGGCCGGTTGTTCCACCAGCCGGCTCGACGTCTTCGCCGTCCCCCTCTTCGTCATCCTCGCCTTCGTCGCTAGAGGCAATCTCCTCCGCCGAGTCCTCGCCCATTGCCGGGTTCAGCCCGAACCACTCCTCTGGCTGAGCAACACCGTCATCATCGATTTCGGGTGCGAAAACGCTGATGTCGGTGCACTCGGCGATCGTCAAAGCTCGCCGAGCGATAGCCGGCCTCACCTCCTCCAGCTCCGCGTCGGCCTCCATCCGCCAAGTGCGCAGCTGGTCCAGGCTCAGCCCTGGGTACCAAGCCCGAACGAACTCCAACGCCCGCCCGGCTCCGAGGTGGGCCGCCGACGCCTTCCAAGCCTCAAAGCGACCAACTGCGACCTCCAGCCAGTCGACAGTTCGGCTTGGGGTGCGGGGGATCGTCTCGCCGGGCCAGAGGGCGGCCAACACTTGCTCCCCGGCACATTGGAGCCGGCGAAGCATCCGATGAGCCGGCTGCAACCGCGCCTGGACAGCCAGGAGCTGCTCCTCAAGTGTCCGGTTCGCATCCGGCGCGATGTTGGCCCTCGCCTGACGACGCGCCTCACGATGGGCCTCAATGCTTTGGGCGGCGAAGGCGGAGTAGCCGGGGAAGTAGTCTGCACAAAAAAAAACAAGCAACAGCTCAAGATAAGCCAAAAACCCAGGCGGCAAGGGGCAGGGGAGGGCCGAGGAAGGCGGCTTACCATCGATCAAATCCTCGATCCGGCCGAAGCCCTCGTCCAGGGCTCGCCGGGTCTCAGACCAGCTCGTCGCCTCGGTCTCATACTCCGCCTTCAAGGCGGCTTCGCTTTCCTGCGCCGCCTGCAGGGCCGCTTTGTGGCTCTCCTCTTGGTCGGTCAGCTTCTTGGCTAGGCGATCCCGTTCCTGGACCAAGGCGGCGTACTCGGCCTCCTTGGTATGAAGGGCGGCCTTCGCTTCGCCAAGCTCCTTCCTCAAGTCGGCGTTGGCCCCTGAAGACAAAGAAAAAGAAAAACCAATAAGGAAAGAGTCGTCAAGAAAGACCCGACCCGACTGCGCAGCAGTCGGCCCGAATCTCGGGGACTACACCCAGTGGGTGTGCTGACGCGCCCCCATAGGAGACAGACAAGATCGAGTACTTACTTCGGCTGTCGGCCAGGTCGTCGGTCCTCCGGCTCAACTCCCGAGCCTGGGAGTTGAAGGCGGCAGCACGAAGGTTGTGATATTCCTGAAAGTTCAGAAAAAAGCAAAGTAAGGTAGCCGTCGAGAAAGATCCGACCCGACTGCGCAGCAGTCGGCCCGAATCTCGGGGACTACACCCAGTGGGTGCGCTGACGCGCCCCCACGGAATAAATTAAGAAAGCAAAGCAGCCAAGAACGAAGGACTTACCCGGATAATGGCTCGCGTTGACAAGAACTCCTGGGTAAACTGTTGCAGCAGGGCGGCCTGAGTTTGCAGCCGGCTCCGGACCCCTTGAGCCGCCACATTCAGCTCGCCAGTCCCCCCGCTGGGAGTCCACTCGGACGTGGCAGTGCTGGCCGCCTCCAGGTCTTCCGCCGACTGGCCTGCGCCCGCGACTCGGCGCAACTCCGGCGGAGCGGCGCCTCCCCCTACACGTCGGCTCGTCGCCAGCTGCACCTCGAGGCCGGCTCTTTTCTCCGGCTCGCCTCCGGTCGGCCCCTCGGGCGCCGCTGACGATTGGCCGCCTTGGCCCGCTCCGGTTGGCGCTGCTGGCGGCGCTCTCCTCGCGAAGGCCACGGGGTATTCCCCCCTCTCCATCAGCGGTGGGTCTTGGACGATCTCCTCCGCCAAGGGCAATGGGGTATCGGGGGCTACGGCTCGGAGAGGAATGGCGAGCAGCGGAGGCTGGTTGCGCGAGCTTTCCACCTCCGTCTCCGCGGTAGCCGCCTCCGTCTCGGCCTTGGCTACCACGTCGGCCTGCTCCCTCGCCTCCTGGGCGGCCGCCTTCTCCGCCGCCTCGCGCTCCTCCCGCGCTTCGCGGGCGTTCCGCTCTGTGGCCTCCCTGAGATCGGCGCGGGGGTCCACGCGGCGGGAGCTCGAAGACCCTCCAGCCGGCCCCACGACGGAGCCGCCCGGACCCCGCTCAAGGGAAAGCGGCGCCCTGTCCAGCATGCGAGAAAAAGTTAAGAAGAATATTCGAAGAGAAAGAAAATGATGACGAGCATGCGGCAAGGCAATTGAAGACTTACGCTGAGACCGCCGGGGGCTGCTTCACCGCCTTGCGGAAGCGGGCCGCTTTCGCAGCCGCCTCGTCTCGCTTGGTCGCCGCGGCGGAGGCTTTGGACTTTTTCGGCCGACTGCCGAAGAGGCCTAAAGCGGCCCAGCGCTTCTGTGCGCCGCCGCCGGCAGCCGGCGCGATAGACGAGCCCGCGCCCTGATGGTCGGCCGCCGGCTGGTGACGCGGGGCGACTTCGGCTTCGAAATCGTCCGGCCAGTCCTCGAAGCTCGCGGTGAACCTTGAGCCTCCGGGCTCGGTGCTGTCCCCCACGACGGCGTCTTCCATGGCGGCCGCCCCCAAGTCCGGGTCGTCAACGTCGTCCACCGTGCGGTCGGGGGCATACTGGCATTCAATCCCTGCCGCCCCGGCCGGCAGCGCAAGAAGAGGGTTCTGCTCAAAAGAACCGACTGGTCAGAGGCCGGCCATCATGAAGCCGACTGACGACAAAAAGAAGATAGAGAGAGAAGCTTACCACGGGCGGCGGATTGGCGTGAGAATACGGCACCTTGCCGTATTGCCAGTCCCCGGCAAGCTTGCGGTTGGCGATGTAATTAACCATGAGCGCCACCTCCGCGTGGGGCATTTCCCATGTGCTCAGCCGGCTTGGGTCGAAGCGGCCGCTCATCTGACACATCATATGGGGCCGCCTTTGGAGAGGAAGAATCCGGCGCTCCACGAAGGCGTCCACCAAGTCGGCCCCGCGCAGGCCTTCCGACTGAATCATCACCCGAAGCCGGGAGATGGCGGCGTTCCCGGCCGGAGACAGTGACCGGGACCGGAAACTCCACGAGGGCTGCCTCCCAGCAGGCGGGCCGGCTACGTAAGCCGGCAGGTTGATGTAGTCTCCTTGCTCGGCGACGTTCTTCACGTAGAAGTATGATCTCTGCCAAACCTTCACCGACTGGATCAGGGGGATGGGCGGGAATGGGTTGTTCTCGCTCGCCCTCCTCATGGCGATGAAGGCCCCGCAGGGGGCGGGCACGCTGGCGACGACGGTGCCGAGTTTGCTCTGGAAGAACTCGCCCCAGAGCTCCAGCGTGGGGAGCAGCCCCAAGAAGCCTTCGCAGAGGGAGACGAAGGCCGACAGCAGCATCACCGCATTGGGCGTGAGGTGATGTGGCTGGAGGTTGTAGAACTCCAGGAAGGAGCGCAGAAATCCGCTCGCCGGAAGGCCGAAGCCGCGCAGGCAGTGCGAGCGGAAGACGACCCACTCGCCCTCCTCCGGTGCCGGCGAGATCTCCTTCTCCGGCGCCAGGCGGACCTGTACGAGGTCGGCGCCGGGCAGGCGCCAAGTCTGGCAGAGGAACTCCACATGGTCTTCATGGACGTTGGAGCCGTCCCACGAGCTTGACAACGCCATGGGAGCAGGACGATGTGGGGTGCTGTGATGGGAAGTTGCGACGGCAGCGAGAGGAAGAAAGAGGATTAGGAGGGGCAGAACGAGAAAGAGCGCGCGAACCTCTGTCGCTCTCCCTCCTCCCCCTACTAATAGGCTCGCGTGGCGGAGCCGAGGAGGCACGGCGTGGGGAAGCATGGGGATCGATCGTGCCCACTCCCCACGTCCCGCGATTATTGAGCCTTAACGGCGAAACAAAACTGCCTCGAGAAGGCGAGCGGCCCCTGTGGGCCACGGAAGATCCGTGCCCGGACCAAGGCTCGCGAGTGGCGGGCCCGGGCCTGCGGCGGCATCCCGTCGCGCGGGTGCGCTCGCTGGATCTCACT
Source organism: Triticum urartu (assembly GCF_003073215.2). NCBI lineage: Eukaryota > Viridiplantae > Streptophyta > Magnoliopsida > Poales > Poaceae > Triticum > Triticum urartu. Next base: position 587,208,078 of record NC_053028.1, on the reverse strand, counting down.
GCCACGTGGCCGCGGGAGGGCCCGTGGTCAGCACGCAGGTCCCTCCCCTCCTCCCGCCTATAGGACGCGGGGCTCTCTGAAGTGGGCATACGCCCGCAAAGACGGCTCTTCAGGATGGGGAAGCTGACCAAGCTTCTCGCCCCCCTGCTCGCCTCGGAGCTCGATCAGCTTCGAGGACTACTGTCGGAGTAAATAGCCATGGGTAGCCTAGCCGGCTTCCCCTGGCCCTTCTAAAAATGTTACGACCCCGCCCGGCTCTCGAAAATCTAAGACATGGGGCCGCCTTCCCCTTGCTGGCTGCCACCCAGGCCGGCTTTCGGAAGGCGGTCCGACTTTAGCCCTCATGAGAAGGCCGACTCCAAGAAGCCGACCATGAGAAGGCCGACTCTAAGAAGCCGGCCACGAGAAGGCCGACTCCAAGAAGCCGGCTCCCATAGAGCGGTCAAGACCGTACCCTCAAAGTTTGCACCCACCTAACGGCGGTGCGATGGGGCGTGGCTACAGTGAAGCCTGCCACCCCCGAATCCCGGAGCACGCCTGGCACAGTGCGCCGTACAGGGTAGGCATGACCCGTCTAGCGCGGCTCTGTTGCCATGTAGACCCTGGCGTCACCCACGACGGGCCGCCAGCGTGGCCCACATACGGTGGTCCCCTTTGAGCAGAGAGATGACCGAAGGTGGCCACGCCTCCAACCAGTCGGCCCAAGACAGAGCCGGCTCCCCGCAGCCGGCTTGCCGCCTCCCTCGAAGAAGACGCCCCATTAAGGAGACAAGACGCGGTGAGGCTACAGCAATCTCCTAACAGACGGCGGTACTGTAGCCGCGCTTACCACGACGAAGCCCACGTCAACAAGATGAAGCCACAGTAACCAGCCGCCGACCAGGCCCTGGACAGTGGGGCCTGTCTATCGACCAAGGGGCCGGCAGCCGGCGGGGCCCACCAGTCGGCGGGCCCCAGTAGCCGGCGCAGAAGCCGGCGAGCGCAGTGACGGACGGCTGGGCACCGTGCCCAGTCGGATTACCATTGTACCCCCTGGGGGGGTAGGCCTATATAAACCCCCCGGAGCACCCATGCGAAGGGTTGGACCCCTTGCTAGTCCTAGACACCAGACAAGGAGAAGAAGCAGGCTAGTCGTGCCCTTCTTCCTCCTCCCCCAAACAGCTCGAGGAGCGTTGTGTAGCTACTTGATTCATCTAGTGAACATGCGGAGACCCCGCAGAGCAGCAGTATGGGTGTTATCTCCATGGAGAGCCCCGAAGCTGGGTAAGATCCGCCGGCGTGCATGTCTTCGCCTTATCCCGTTTCCAGGCACCGGCGATGTCTTACTGGCCCCCACAATGATAAGCCACCCGTTGGCATATGTCGCACCTACCACCCGACATGACGGATAATCGCACATCGAGCGTAAGAGGTCCTCCAGCTTGCGAATAATGCCCTTGAGTGCGACAATACGCTCCTTCAACAAAATATTTTCTAGTGTGAGATATTTGTTTTGTATACGAGCTAAGTCAATCATCTTGAAAGCTTCAATCTCAGTTGGGGTAAGAAGGTTATGATCAAGTTGGAGGGTGTCTTTTGCTGCTGGAGCTTGATCCTCCGTTGCCTTCTTGATCCTTTCATCTTTGTTGACCCTCGTGGGTTCTTCGTGTCCTTCCCGGACTGCTACTTATTTTTCTATTTTTCTAAATATTCCAAAACGGAGAAATATTGCCTTAAAAATTGTTTTGGAGTCGGTTTACTTACCGTACCACATACCTATTCCTTTTTGGAGTCTGAAACGTTCCGAAAAGTGTCTCTTATGTATTCCTCCGGGGTTACAGTTTCAATAATATTGGTTTCAACATTTATGGGATTACCTAAGATATAATGTTTAATTCTTTGACCGTTTACCACCTTCGCATTTGTGCCTTCGAAGTAGTTGATTTTTATAGCACCGGAACTATAGACCTCTTCGATAACATAGGGGCCTTCCCATTTAGAGAGAAGTTTTCCAGCAAAAAATCTTAAACGAGAGTTGTATAGCAATACATAATCACCTACATTAAATTCACGCTTTTGTATCCTTTTGTCATGCCATCTTCTGACTTTTTCTTTAAACAACTTGGCATTTTCATAAGCTTGGGTTCTCCATTCATCAAGTGAGCTAATATCAAATAACCTCTTTTCACCGGCAAGTTTAAAATCATAGTTGAGCTCTTTAATAGCCCAATATGCCTTATGTTCTAGTTCGAGAGGTAAGTGACATGCTTTTCCATAAACCATTTTATACGGAGACATACCCATAGGATTTTTGTATGCAGTTCTGTAAGCCCATAATGCATCATCATGTTTCTTGGACCAATTCTTTCTAGACCTATTAACAGTCTTTTGCAAAATTAATTTGAGCTCTCTATTGCTCAACTCTACTTAACCACTAGACTGGGGGTGATAAGGAGATGCAATTCTATGATTAAAATCATATTTAGCAAGCATTTTACGGAAAGCACCATGAATAAAGTGTGAACCACCATCAGTCATTAAATATCTAAGGACTCCAAACCTCGGGAAAATAACTTCCTTAAGCATTTTAATAGAAGTGTTATGATCAACACTACTAGTTGGAATAGCTTCTACCCACTTAGTAACGTAATCAACAGCAACTAGAATATGTGTATATCCATTAGAGGCAGGAAAAGGTCCCATATAATCAAAGCCCCAAACATCAAATGGTTCAATAACAAGTGAATAATTCATAGGCATTTCTTGACGTCTACTAATATTACCAATTCTTTGACATTCATCACAAGACAGGACAAACTTACGAGCATCCTTGAAGAGAGTAGGCCAATAAAAACCAGATTGCAATACCTTATGTGCAGTTCTATCTCCAGCGTGGTGCCCTCCATAAGACTCGGAATGACACTTGCGTAGGATCTGTTCCTGTTCATGCTCACGTACACAACGTCTAATAACACCATCTACCTCTTCTTTATAAAGATGTGGGTCATCCCAAAAGTAATGTCTTAAATCATAGAAGAACCTTTTCTTTTTCTAGTATTTGAAGCTAGGTGGTATAAATTTAGCAACAATATAATTAGCGTAATCAGCATACCATGGAGTACTACGAGAAGTACTTATAACATTTAATTGTTCATCAGGAAAATTATCATTAATAGGTAGTGGGTCATCAAGAATATTTTCTAACCTAGACAGGTTGTCTGCAACGGGGTTCTCAGCTCCCTTTCTATCAACAATATGCAAATCAAATTCTTGTAGCAAGAGAACCCATCTAATAAGTCTAGATTTAGCATCTTTGTTTTCCATAAGATATTTAATAGCAGCATGATCAGTTTGAATAGTTACTTTAGAATCAACAATATAAGATCTGAACTTATCACAAGCAAATACAACTGCTAAAAGCTCTTTTTCAGTAGTAGCATAATTTCTTTGAGCATTGTCTAGAGTCTTACTAGCATAATGACTAACATTTCATTTCTTATCAACTCATTGCCCTAGAACAGCACCTACAGCATAATCACTAGCATCACACATAATTTCAAAGGGTAGGTTCCAATCAGGTGGCTGAACAACAGGTGCAGAGACTAATGCTTTCTTAAGTATTTCAAATGCTTCTACACAATCATCATCAAAGACAAATGGTATATCTTTTTGCAATAAATTAGTCAGAGGCCGAGAAATTTTTGAGAAGTCCTTAATGAACCTCCTATAAAATCCAGCGTGACCAAGGAAACCTCTTATACCTTTGATGTCCTTGGGACATGGCATCTTTTCAATAGCATCAACCTTGGCTTTATCAACTTCAATACCTCTTTCAGAAACTTTGTGCCCCAAGAAAATACCTTCTTTAACCATAAAGTGGCACTTTTCCCAATTCAAGACAAGATTAGTTTCTTCACATCTCTGCAAAACTCAATCAAGATTGCTCAAGCAATCGTCAAAAGAGGAACCATAGACGGAAAAGTCATCCATGAAAACCTCACAAATCTTTTCACGAAAGTCAAAGAATATAGCCATCATGCATCTTTGAAAGGTAGCAGGTGCATTACATAAACCAAAAGGCATACGTCTATAAGCAAAAGTACCAAAAGGGCATGTAAAAGTAGTCTTTGATTGATCTCTAGCCGACATAGGTATTTGAGAGAAACCAGAATAACCATCTAGAAAGCAATAGTGTGTGTGTTTGCATAATCTTTCTAGTATTTGATCAATAAAAGGTAAGGGGTAATGATCTTTCTTAGTAGCTTTATTTAATTTGTGGAAATCAATTACCATCCTATAACCTTTGATAATTCTTTGTGGAATCAATTCATCTCTATCATTAGGAACAACAGTAATACCTCCCTTCTTAGGGACACAATGGACAGGACTTACCCACTCACTATCAGCAACGGGATAGATTATACCTGCCTCCAGAAGCTTTAATATTTCTTTTCTTACCACTTCTTTCATTTTAGGATTCAGACGTCGTTGAGGATCATGAACTGGTTTGGCATCTGCTTCCAAATTTATTTTATGTTGACATAGAGTGGGACTAATGCCCTTAGGATCATAAAGAGTATATCCAATAGCAGCACAGTGCTTCTTCAGAGTTTTCAATAATCTTTCTTCTTCATGCTCTGAAAGGTTAGCACTAATAATAATAGGATATATCTTATTTTCATCAAGATAAGCATATTTAAGATTATCAGGCAAAGGTTTGAGCTCAAACACGGGATCACCCTTGGGTGGAGGAGGATCCCCTAAAATTTCAAAAGGCAAGTTGTGATGCAGAATAGGTTCCTGTTTAAAGAATACTTCATCTATTTCCCTTCTTTCTTTCGTGAACATATCATTTTCATGGTCTAGCAAATAGTGTTCTAAAGGACCACTAGGAGGTACGGCAATAGAAGCAAGACCAATAATTTCATCCTTACTAGGTAATTCTTCCTCACGATGTTGTTTACTAAATTTAGAGAAATTAAACTCATGAACCATATCATTCAAACCAACAGTAACAATATTCTTAGTGCAGTCTATGGTAGCATTAACAGTATTTAAGAAGGGTCTACCAAATATAATTGGACAAAAGCTATCTTGCGGAGAAGTAAGAACAAGAAAATCAGCAGGATATTTAGTTTTCCCACACAAGACTTCAACATCTCTAACAATTCCAATTGGTGCAATAGTATCTCTATTAGCAAGTTTAATAGTAACATCAATATCTTCTAACTCAACAGGTGCAATTTCATTCTTAATTTCTTCGTATAAAGCATGCGGTATATCACTAGCACTTGCACCCATATCACATAAGCCATGATAACAATGATCTCCTATTTTAACAGAAATAACAGGCATGCCTACCACAGTCTATGTTTATCCTTATCACAAGGTTTAGCAATTCTAGCAGTTTCACCTTTGAACTGAATAACATGCCCATCAATATTATCAGACAAGAGATCTTTAACAATAGCAATATTAGGTTCTACTTTAACTTGCTCAGGAGGTGTATAAGTTCTAATATTGCTTTTACGAACAATAGTTGAAGCTTTAGCATGATCCTTTATTCTAACAGGGAAAGGTGGTTTCTCAATATAAGAAGTAGGAACAATAGGATCATTATAAGTGACAGTCTTTTCTTCAACTTTAATAGGTGCAGATACTTTTACTTCTATGGGAGGATGATATTTAAACCACTTCTCCTTACGGAGATCAACATAAGTAGCAAAAGATTCATAGAAAGAAGCTACTATCTCAGAGTCATGTCCATATTTAGTGCTAAACTTACAGAAAATATCGGTATCCATAAAAGATTTAACACAATCAAACTTAGGTGTCATACCTGACTCCTTACCTTTGTCAAGGTCCCAATCTTCAGAGTTGCGTTTAATTCCATCCAATAAATTCCATCTGAATTCAGTAGTCTTCATCATAAAAGAGCCAGCACAAGAAGTATTGAGCATGGTTTGATTATTATGACAAAGCCGAGCATAAAAACTTTGCATAATTATTTCTCTTGAGAGCTCATGATTGGGGCATGAAGATAACATTGATTTAAGCCTCCCCCAAGCTTGAGCGATGCTTTCTCCTTCGCGAGGCCAGAAATTATATATATAATTGCGATCACGATGAACAAGATGCATAGGGTAATACTTTTGATGAAATTCCAACTTCAATCTTTTATAGTCCCATGATCTCATATCATCACATAGCCTATACCATATCAACGCGTCTCCCTTCAAAGATAAAGGGAAGACCTTCTTCTTAGCAACATCATTGGGTATACCTGCAAGCTTAAATAATCCACATACTTCATCCACGTATATTAAGTGCTCATCAGGTTTCTTTGTTCCATCTCCTGTAAAAGGATTAGCTATCAGTTTTTCTATCATACCCGAAGGATACTCGTAAGGAATTTCATTTTCAATAGGTTCAGTAGGTTGAGGAGCAACTCTTTGCTCTACTGGACGGGGTGAAGATACCCCGAACAAGCCCCTCATAGAATTACTTTCCATAGTAACAAGTGAAAGTAAATTTCAGCACACTATATAATTTTTTCCTTACCAAATTCCACCTACCAAAGGCGCTACACTCCCCGGCAATGGCGCCAGAAAAGAGTCTTGATGACCCACAAGTATAGGGGATCTATCGTAGTCCTTTCAATAAGTAAGAGTGTCGAACCCAACGAGGAGCAGAAGGAAATGATAAGCGGTTTTCAGTAAGGTATTCTCTACAAGTACTGAAATAAGTGGTAACAAATAGTTTTGTGATAAGATAGGTTGTAACAAGCAACAAGTAACAAAAGTAAATAAAGTGCAGCAAGATGGCCCAATCCTTTTGTAGCAAAGGACAAGACGGAACAAACTCTTATAATAGGAAAAGCGCTCCCGAGGACACATGGGAATATCGTCAAGCTAGTTTTCATCACGTTCATATGATTCGCGTTCGATACTATGATAATTTGATATGTGGGTGGACTGGTGCTTGGGTGCTATTCTTACTTGAACAAGCATCCCATTTATGATTAACCTCTACTTCAAGCATCCGCAACGACAACAAAAGTATTAAGGTAAACCTAACCATAGCATGAAACATATGGATCCAAATCAGCCCCTTATGAAGCAACGCATAAACTAGGGTTTAAGCTTCTGCCACTCTAGCAACCCATCATCTACTTATTACTTCCCTATGCCTTCCTCTAGGCCCAAATAATGGTGAAGTGTTATGTAGTCGACGTTCACATAACACCACTAGAGGCTAGACAACATACATCTTATCAAAATATCAAACAAATACCAAATTCACATGACTACTCATAGCAAGACTTCTCCCTTGTCCTCAGGAACGAACGTAATTACTCACAAAGCATATTCATGTTCATAATCAGAGGGGTAATAATATGCATATAGGATCTGAACATACGATCTTCCACCAATTAAACCAACTAGCATCAACTACAAGGAGTAATCAACACTACTAGCAACCTACTAGCACCAATCCCGGACTTTGAGACAAGAATTGGATACAAGAGATGAACTAGGGTTTGGAGATGAGATGGTGCTGGTGAAGATGTTGATGGAGATTGCCCTCTCCCGATGAGAGGAGCGTTGGTGATGATGATGGTGATGATTTCCCCCTCCGGGAGGGAAGTTTCCTCAGCAGAACAGCTCTGCCGGAGCTCTAGATTGGATCCGCCAAGGTTCCGCCTCGTGGCGGCGGAGTCTCATCCCGAAAAGTTCCTTTTTATTTTTTTCTCATCGAAAGACCTCATATAGGAGAAGATGGTCATCGGAGAGCCACCAGGGGGCCCACGAGGTAGGGGCGCGCCCTAGGGGGGGCGCCCCCACCCTCGTGAGAAGGGTGTGGGGCCCCTGGCCTTCATCTTTGGCATGGATTTTTCTTTATTTCTTTTAAGACGTTCCGTGGAGTTTCAGGACTTTTGGAGTTGCGCAGAATACGTCTCAAATATTTGCTCCTTTTCCAGACCAGAATTCCAGCTGCTGGCATTCTCCCTCTTTATGTAAACCTTGTAAAATAAGAGAAAATAGCCATAAGTACCATGACATAAAGTGAAATAACAGTCCATAATGCGATAAATATCGATATAAAAGCATGATGCAAAATGGACGTATCACGCCCCCAGTCCAAAAGCCAAGCTGAAAGAGCCAATCAAGAAATTTTGAAAGGCATGAAGCCCCGACTTATGGTCCCTTTGCAGAGGACGCCGGGTTGTTGGGTGGAGGAATTGCCCTTCGTGCTATGGAGTATCAATACTACCCCCTTTCGGTTATATATCTGGCATATCTCGTAGTAGGGGTCCTAAGCTAGGCGTCTTGGAGCAATGCTAACATAGACACGGGATTTTACACAGGTTCGGGCCCTCTTGATGGAGGTAAAACCCTACATCCTGCTATTGATTGTATTCATATGGGGTGTAGTACATAGTACATGTATCTACCATGAGATTGATCTAATGAATATAAGATGATCTATTGACTAGCCTGGCCTCGGTTTATATAACACACCAGAGGCCTAGGGTTTAGAGGAGTCCTTGTCCTGGGCGCCAAGTCTTGTGGAATCCTCCTTGTATGCGGCATGGGCTGCCCGAAGTGGCCCATGAGTGAACCGCCCTGGAGGTCTTCAGCCCAATACACCTGTTTGGGAGACAACGTATTGAGTACCCGCTAGTCCAGGAAACCGTCAGTAGCCCCCTAAACCGGTCTTCAAGTTGGGGACGCTCCTCGATTCTTCCGAACCGTTCTTCATCTTCGGTCGTCGTTCTTGAAAATTGGTTCAACAAATCTTCTCATCTTCGATCTTGAGGATCGACGAAGTGAATGCGAAGAGTTTACACGTCAGGTATCCGAGGAGCCCCTTTAAGGCCTCGGCCTTTATCAATGCCTTGTTATTTTTATGCCACACCTCGGGTTTGAAATTGTTCCCATGCGGCGGTGTCCTCTTGCATCCGAGCTCCAAATGCCGGACTGTATTCGAGGTATCTTTTGCAGCCGTGCACCAACACCGGACTGCTTCCGAGCTCCAACACCGGGATGTATCCAAGCTCCAACACCGGAATGTATCCGAGCTCCAACGCCGGAATGTATCCGAGCTCGAACGCCAGAATGTATCCGAGCTCCATCGCCGGACTGTATCCGAGGTGTCATAGATTACCTCCCTCTTGAAAAAGTTAAAAGGGTTCAACCAAGCTTAATGCCGGAGATGCCCTCCATGGATTTAATTCTGATTTGTGCAATATATTCCCTGCCGAGATGTATAGCCAGCAGCCCTCAAGGTATGTGTCGGCCAAAAAAAATCCGAGATGCACATTAGAGGAGATAGTGATCGGCGGACAGGCCCTCGAGAGAGGGTTTTGAGAAGTCATCGTAATATATTAGCTTGATGCCGGATAAGTCCCAGATGGTACATATTGTTATCCGAAGATGCATTTGCCCATGGTTTGGTCAAGCCGAACACTGAGCACTTTGAATTTTCTGTATTGAATAGGCAATGCAGTAGCCCCCGAGACACTGGTCGGGTGGCAACACCAGATCAGGGGATCGATGTGCCCCTTTAATATTAGTAAATGATAAGCCCGAAGCCCAGTAGCCCCCGAGCCTTAATGTGGGCACGATTGACCGAATTAAGGATCGATGTTCGGAGTAAAGTCACAAATTATGTGTAATGATTCTATGTATCCAAGTACTCTACATCATTAGTGCTCGGATCCGCACTATACAAAACTTTGTTGACCGACCATCGGCTTCAACCTCCTCAGCCAGTAGCCGGGGAATGTTTGTCCCACTTTATAAAGCCTTTATGAGGGCAAAGATTTACGACAAACAAGGCAATCCGTCCATACGGTTTTATAAACAAAGGTATGCGGAGAGAATGTTATATTAGTATTTAATGTAAGAAACATCTTCCAAAGAAAATAGTCCCGCTATCGGTTCCTTTCTTTGGGTTGTCATGCCGACCATGATCATGAAACCTCACCTCCGATCAATGTGGGAGAAAAATATTGAGGATTTAGTCTGGGGAAAGTTCCTGAACTATGTGGTCTGAACCTAAATTTTCACTTTTGTCATTGCCGACCAATTATATCATTTAAGATCGCTAGCTTTCGGCTTCACCAAGTCTGAGGTACTAACTCGGATGAACCGGTGGTAACAATCACAGAGGTGCTCCCTTTACCACCTAGCCGAACAACCGGGAACGTAGGGGTAAGCACGGGATCTAGGCAACCCAGCTTGGCCAAAATCCTAAGTCAAATTGATGCATATTTATGGCTTTATAACGATAATTACGGAAGGCAATGCTTGTATAATGAATACAAACGTTGGTGATATTTATTTTGACTCCGTTGCGACCGTTTATCATTTGAAAAGTGGCCCATTGTCGGCTTCTACCCCGTTTTAGATGCTACGCAGGGTGTTTCCGTAGTAACAAGACAACCCTTAGTCGACGTCTCGGTGCTCGAAGGCGGTTGTGTTAGCGGAAACAAGGCAATCAAATATGCGGACTTTATAACTTTCACTTAGTCATAGGAGCTTTAAACTGGGGAAGCTAGCTATGGGCCCCCGGTTAGTGTTCGGCACCGACCGAAGTCTAGCCATTAACACTTCGGCCATCGTTTATCACGGGGTAATCGGTATCGATTTATAGTTTGACACCGTCATCGGATCGCTGACCAGTTTTCGCCCATTGTGATAGTTAGTTTTCGGCTTTCTCCACTGAGGTTCTTAACCATTCGAGCTGGATGCACAATCGCGGTGGTTCTCCCTTTTCACACCTAGCCGAACAAAAGCGGGACATGGGAAGCAAGCATAGGAGCCGGGCAACCCAACTATTGACCAAAGACACAATTCGAAACCGATGCATATATAGCAATATTCGAGAATGTTTTTGCCGAATCTCTAAAGGTGTCTGGCGTTGCACTGCGAGACTTATGCTGGAAACACACAAATAGTTTAAAAGTGCCATAGACTTGGAAAACCAAAAAACTTCAGTAAAAACTTTACGCCCGAACTAAATCAAGTCACTAGGTGCCAATCCGAAAATTGGTCTTACTTTTGTGCTTTTGTCGTGCATTAATATGACACATCCGATCTCAAGGCTTCAAGAGGGTCAGCCTATGGCTGCAACCTCCTATCCCGAAGGCGGAGTACTGCTTGTTAAGCCAGTTTAGCAAACTAAACTCGAGCGGTATTAGAGAGAAAACAGGCTATCCGTCTATTGACCACACACTCGAATCGAGAAAGGAATGGTAGAAAAAGACTTTGCAATGACTTAAAAGAAGAAGATTTATTATAAAATGGCTCATATAAATTTAAGAGCCCCAGTTAACACAGGCAAAGAAAAGTGGTTTTTAACGAACCTCATTTTTGACCAACATATTTTAGCATAAGTATAATGTTTGGTCGAACCGAACAAGAGTTAAAAAACGGAGCACGTAAGCGACTTAGCTGGTTAATGTGCTCGGTGTCGATGAGCGGCCTGAGCTTACGGTGGGACGAGGTCCCAGCCCCCAAGCCGGTCCCGAGGTGGTGGAGCAAAGAGCTCGGCACTCCGAAGTGGCGACATAGCACGGCTAATGTGGCGGGGTGGAACCTCCAGTCCGACTGAGGAGACGGAGCAGGCCGATAGTATGATGCCAAAGTCCATGGTGTGGGTTAATGAAGTGATGACGAAGCCCCGGTCCAGCCGAGGTGACGTGGTACGTCAGTACGCCGAGGTGATAGCGCTGCCCAACCCAGATCATTTAGCTATGCATAGAAAATAGTGCAAGCCAAAGATAATAGTAATAATAATAAAATAAAATAAAAATTCATTGCATAATTAATAATTTATGCAAAGTGAGTAATAAAGAAATATGTCCCATGTGCCGAACACTCGATGAGGTAGAGCTCTCTCAGCGATGCCGAAGTCCCCGAGGCAACCGAACATGTCGGTATGGCAATTCGACCAACAAGGTGATCACGCGAGCCGATTTACGTCGATTGGGATGACGGCGTCGGCTTGCCGTAGTGACCGCGTGACACAGTCAAAGTCGATTACCTACACATGTAAGATAGTGCAGTCCAAAAAATAATAATATAAATATAGAAGAAAAACCTCGCATAATTAATTTACGCAAAAAAAATTATGAAGAGATGTGGCCTAGCTTCGAAGCCAATGTCGATGCAGGGCGCTGGCGTGACAAAGACTGTATTCACAGGGCGGTCCGAGTCCCCAATGAGGTGTTCGCCGAACTGATGACGGTAAACTAACCGAACCATCACGCAACCATCGTTAATGCGACCATCACTTGACAGACCCGTGTACAGATGACGGAACAAACCAGAGTAATAATTCCTCATAAAAAGTAAACCCAAGCAACAAAAAATTATTAGGATTAATAGCACCTAGTTTATCTGTTGTAGCAATCTGAAGAAAGGTTAATCCCAAAATTGGGACTCGGTCCGGATACCCATTGCCTGATGGGTGATGAAGCGATAGCATGGCGATGCTGGCAAAGGTTGGCTCGCTGAGGCAAAGCCCCTGGTCCAACAACGTGACGAAGCTGGTCGGCTGGTGATGCTGAAGTCTCCGGAGTAGGTTGATGAAGAGATGGCGAAGCCCCCAGTCTAGCCGAGGTGACAGAGCGGGTTGGTAAGGAGACGTTGTAGCTGCCATGTCAGCCGAGGTGTTGAAGCAGTTCGGCGTGATGGACATCGGCTTGAAGAAGCAATAGTGCGGCCATGCCAACGCAGGTCGTGACTTGTGACGCGGTTAATGTCAACTTGATGAAGTGACCGTGCAACGATGCCGGTGTGCCCGCTCCGTGTAATCCATGAGGCGACGATGTAGGTGATGATTTATCCTTCGTGATGTCCTACTCTTGTTCGGCTCGCCGAGATGATGATCGGAAAAAGTTGAGCTCGGCTCAACAAAGCGATGACATGTCTAGCGCAGGTCGGCAGCCATGGACCAATGTTGTCGCACTGGTTTGACACCAGCGTGATGGTGAAGAATACGTCAGAGAAGGCTTAAAATTTTACTAGTACAATGCCCGTGCGTTGCCACGGGCAAAATACAGGAAAATAAATCAAAGTGATGACTAAGTGACATGAGTGAAGTCCTACGAATATATTTATCAATTTCTTTAGAAGATACTATAAGAGCAACTATGCATCGGTTGCCTGTTTTTTATCGGTTGTAAAATTTTGTGATCATCGTCTTGTTCCTCCTCTTTGTCTTCCTCCTTCCGTCCCAATGACCCATCCTCCGACGCTGGTCATGGCCGATGTCAATATCGTGTGCCACCCTACCCGAGCCGCCTTAAGCTTCTTCGTCGATTCACAATTGCCCTGACACTGATCAAGGCCGGTGTCGATGCTGCCCTGCCCATTCTCAAAAATATTATGCAAATCTCAGATGATCTGTTAAATGAAACATGTTATCAGTGGTTGGCGAGATGGCATGTGCATAACTTATATGAATCATGTGAAAGAGGGTATCGTGTTTTTAGAGTTATGGATTGATCAGTACTAGCATGTATGGAAACTTAATGCTTTGTAGAATTAAGCCACAATTTTTTGAAGCAAAGCACCATATTTTTCTTATGCTCTAGAAGGATGAAGGAACTGAAATCAACCTTAATGTTTAGCACAATTTTTCAACAATGTATTGAAACTCCTAGACCCTTTGTTCTGTAATGAAACTCTAGACCTTTCACTCCAGCTTTGTTTGGTTTCTCTGGCCACCAATGACACATGAAGATAACCACAAGTGTCCCGTCTTCAGTGTGGCCATGACACAGTCCAGGAGCCTAAGCCAAATATCCTCAAGCATGAGTACAAGCCATGCCCGCTGCACTTTCTTGTATATCTCATATTAAATTATTAACAAAACAAGAAAATTGTAATTTGGTGCAGCTAGGATAGACAACTTTGGTACTTTCCAGTTAACATGAAAAGTGTACACCTATACAGAACAGAAGCAACTTTTGCAGGAACAAAATCGGATAGCAGAAAAGTTGTTTGATAGCCAAATGCATAAAAGAAGCATGGAGAACACCACCATACTTACCAACGGCAACACGGGGAGATGAGTGGGAAGCATGTATCTTGCCTGATCAAAGTCATTAAACCTTGATCCGTCATTCTGTGACCATAGGTGGTGCCAGACAGTACGGACGACGGCGCAATGCGAGATTGCATCCAGTAGGTTTGAAGGGGTGCGTGGATGCGGAGGCCGACGGCGGTGGCTACGTAAAATAGGATAGCGTTAGAGTCGAGGGCGCACATGAGAGGAGCAGCACGGTGGACCGACGATCGTGGCATCGGCGATGCGCTTGATCCGTCCTACGTACAAAGAATTAATGTAGAAACAATAAAATTACAGACCAATAATCATACTAATTAGCAAGTACCACTAAAAATTGCAGTGTTACTAAAATAGAAGGGGGTGGCCATTCACTGAAGCATGTATACATTTTTCTTTCAAAGAGAACTGCTTACAGACTTACAACTGAAGTACTCAATATGTTGGCAATGCCTAAAAACATTCCATGAATGATCGGATTGTCAAAGCTAGTGTAACTTCCTAACATAACTATTATTCATTTATTATTTGCAACCAAAGGCATCCAGATATGTGAACGTCTAGCACAGACAACGGTGATTAAATCAACGGACATCTATGGTAGCATGATGGCATAGTTCCGCAAGAGCAGTTAAGAGTGTACCTCTTAATAGTGCATTCAGGTGACCCTCCCAGAAGGAAAATATATATTAGGGCACATGCACCCAGGCCCTCTGTATCTAGCCATCCATTTCACGCATCGCAATTCGTGCAAATACATTTCTCTTTTTTGTTTCTCCCACATAGAACATATATTGAAGTTCAAACCTATGCAGCGTGGCAAAGCTTTCTAAGTAGAATCTAGGATAAATCTTTTAGATTCTTTTGTCAAACATAAATATACAAAATAGGTTTTGTTTGATTAAAAAATAATATTTTTAGTATTTATGTCGGACAATTTTTTTTGAAAAAATTATCCTAGATTCTAGTTGGAAAGCTTTGCCACGCTGCATAGGTTTAAACTTCAAGCTATGTTCTATGTGGGAGAAACAAAAAAGAGAAAATTTTGTATAGAAAGTTAGTTGTGTCACACAGATCTTAAAGCGATATTGGAGGGCTAGGATAGCAGGGTCAGGGTGCAAGTGCTCTAAAAATCCACGTCCCCTCCCAGAACCATAGGGACGCTGAGTCAAGCAAAACACTCACTCCAAAGCAAGAAAAGGAAGTACCGAGTTAACTAATATATAATACAAAACCTATGCAAAAATCCACTTTTCTATACATCAACTTGCAGTAGATATATTCTATTTATTTAGCATCTTGTTCTCCTCCACAAGAAAAAAAAGAGACAAGAAAATACAAATGTTAAATCCCGAGATCTCAATCATGAAATCATTGTAAGCAATGTGATTCACAAGAGAGGCTCCGGACATCTTGGCTTCACCCTGCTGCAATTCATGAATCTGTGATTGTTTGAGAATCAAGTGGGATTGTACCTCGAGACAATGTATTCTGCAGTTGTGAATGCTTGATATTCAAATCAGGGAATTTTATTCCAAATAGGTTAACTAGCCCAGGGTTACTGTGGAAATGCTCCCCCTGGAGTAGTTTGAGTGTTCAGGCTCAGATATTGACTACTTGAGAGTAAAAATAAACTTTGAAGCTGATATAGTATGACTAAAACCTAAATAACAATATCTTGCAAGTGAAATTGCATTGGAACCTGCTGTGTTCATCATAAGTTTTGGAAGTAAAAAAATCTATGGGAGGTACAGTAGAGCCTAGAGGATGGTTCTCATGCTCTTTGCTTTCAGAAGTTCTAAAAGTTGTTCAATATATGCAGAACTGAATGTGCCAACTTCAGTTGTGCATAAACACTCGATCATGTGAGCTTCAACGACACAACCACCACGTGCAATCGAACATCATTAACATCTAGAAGAGAATGTGTCAGTTTTAGTCTTGCAAGAGCACAACACATAATCAGGGGTTTGATGATTTGGGACATTTTCTTCATCAGTCAAATGTGCATGTGTGTACAGAGGGACAATAGCAGCAGCAGGCTAATAGCATCTACAATGCGAGTCGCCTGTGTAAATTCTTAGAGATTAAGAAAATATATACGAAGTCATAAAATTTAAAATCATCTAAATGCCCTCTCCCAATGTTTGATGCTAAGTAGGGCGCTAATTACAGGCTGCAAACACCTTTAGTATTCTATGGTTTTCACTTTCAGTTTCAGAAAATTTTCATCACCAACCGAAACCACCTAAATTTAGTGAATTTCAGTGATTTTGGTTAGCGTTTCGACAAAAAGGCCGAAATATTCATGAGCTATCCTTACTTAGTGGAGTACATGTACGGGGTAGTTAGTCCTGGATGCCATCGGTTCATAAATCGATACAAAAGAAAAGGATCTGACAAAGCATGCATGAGTACATCCAAGGAGGTCCTAGCATTGACTTGTAATGGTGGTGGGCAGTGGCCGCAGTTCTAGCCCCAAAAATTATATACATAGGAATCATAGGTTGAGATGAACCCATATTTAAACACTGCTAGCTGTATCTCTATATAATCATGTCAAATAACAAATTTTCCCACCATGGAGAATTATTTTCCATATGAAGCTATCCTCCCCCTACTGGTCCAGTCACATGAAGTTTTTTACGAGCCAATGCAACTTTTAACTGCCGGACCGAAACCAAAAGCTTCAGGCCTGAAGAACAAAAGTCACAAATCTCAAATTAACTAACCGGCCACTTCTACTGCAAAAACATATCTCTCTGTACGACATTATAGCATCATGTTAAACCAACCGACACCCAACAAACTAGCTTTGACAGTTCAAAATTAGATCCCAAGGGAATCCCCAAATAAAAGCAGAGCAACACTGCACCAGCAAATTACAAATTACAACCTTATCAGTGATGCCAGCTGAAGGGCAAGAAGAGAGGGCATACCTAAACACTAATTAAATGGTCAAAAGCATCATTACTCTTAAGATTTAACCCAGAGAGAACGTCTCCATAAGCAAGTCCCACTGCAAAATCACAAAGGACAAGAAAGTTTTTCGATCTGAGGCTATAGTTCCCCTTTTTTATTGGACATCACGGATAGAGCCGATTTTTATGGTCCTTGTGATGAGCTCACATGGCAGATCATACAGAAGTTAATTTCGATATGGAAGGTTACTTGCCTGGCGAGGAATTGGCAAAGGAATATCTCAAACAGTAATGCCAAGGCTGCCTCATCAACGATGCACATGTGAGGGCTTTGATTTTTCAGAAAGAGTGGACTTGGGTAATGAGATCTGGCTACCGTGTCCAGAAAGAGGACTTGGGATAGATAGAACGCCATGGCCACAACTTGTTTCTCATGGAGCTCTTGCCTTGAAGCCCCCTCAGATCAGTTCGAGGTTGTGAGACAACCTCCGGCCATGGTTCCTGCAATCGTGTTGTCCTCACGGCGAGCCGATTTTGAAAGGAGGAACCACGAGGGGAGAGAACCATGAACGTGGCAGAAGGCCAGAGGAGGTCGTGTCAGGGGTTGCGGAGGTGTGGTGCGATGCCTAGATGGGGCGGCGACATGCTTCCCGGATATTGGCATGGCGGCGGCTCGCACGGGCACCGGCAGGTTTTCCTGATTCTGGCAAAGAAAACACTCGAGCAAGGGATCCCATGGCCTCGGTCAGACCAATCTGGGCAAGGAGAGGGCTCCATCCCTTGCGCCTCCTTCTGCTTCGCCTCGTCGTGCACTCCAAACACCGTCGATCTCAGAGCTCCACTACTGCCCTCGCCTTCCTCTTGTCCAGCGCGGTTGCTACCGCTGCAAGCTACTCACCATGGAGCCTTGCGGCCATGACTACCCATGACCCTACCCCCCGTCGTGCCTCGCGCGGAAGCGCCGCCATCCGCCTGGTTTCGGTGAAGCTTTCGGCCGTCGCGCCACCCTCCTTCCTTCCTTTCGGCTCCCCTTCTTGTGCCTGCTGCCCTCCATGGCCGTCCCTTGGCTAGGTCGTGCCCTTCATCCCCAGCCCTGCGAGGCTACCGGCTGTCGATGCTGGCAACGGGGGCAGCGGCGCGTGCGGGATTGGGGACGATGGGTGCGGTGGGGGCAGGGTGTGCGGGAGGATTCGCTTGGGTAGGGTTTGCTCTGGCTCGGGTGCGAGTTGGGGATCATGAAACGTTTGACGATGGACGAAACTACACACCATTCCCTGAATTAGTACCACCTCGTGTGTATGTTTTAAATTTAAACTGAAAGTGTAAATTCACGGGAAGAAGCGTATTATGACGGTGAACCGAAGTCAATCCGTACTTTATTATATATATAGGGAGAGATGGGTTTAAGAACAGTGCACAATACCCTTTTTTTGCATAGAACTTCTGAGCTTTATTCAAACAAAAGTGTTCGCTGGGCAGTCAGCCAATAGGCTACTAACCAGGAAACTTGGAGTCTCAGAGAGCCAACTCTCGGTTACAGACACATTACATGCATGCTGGGCACACAAGTGTGCTAGACCGTTTGCAGATCTACTAACATGCTGAATTACAAAAGAATGGAAACTATCCGCTAGCTCATCAATTTCGAAGAAAACTGGTGCCACAACAGAGCGACTGTTGCGACGAGTGTTCCAGAGATTAACAATCTCCAGACTGTCTGTCTCCATTATCACATTGGCATAGCCTCTCAGATTTGCGAAGATTACTCCATCCCGTAGGGCTAGTGCCTCAGCGATCATAGGATCAGTGACCCCGAGATGGGGCTTGCACCAAGCGCCCATTAGTGCTGTCTGGGAGCGTGCGACACCCCCCGCTCCGCTTTTCTCCTCTGCGAACCGCACATCTGCATCGGTGTTGATCTTTATGTGATCCGATTCAGGTGGCCGCCAACCATGTCCCGGTAGCATTACAGCTTGCTGTTTAGGTACATCAAGTAAGGCCAAAACCACTCTAGTGAGTTTGATGGAGTTCACCGGGTCATACTTCTCACCGTCATGCATCCATCTATTCAGTGCACAATACCCTAGAAAGAGATTCTTTCAAAAAGGTTGTAAAATATCTCGTTCATGAAGAAAGATGAACTCAGGTCGGATTCGTATTCGTGTAAAAAACAGATCCGAAAAGTGATTCACTAATTGGAAGGTTCCCGAAGTTTGAACGGTCAGATCGAGCTGAAATTTTGAGAGGTGGTAGATATGGAAATTCCTCAGAAGATGAATGGTTGGATCTTCCAAATGACATCCGAGCTAGTCTCTAGAGACCACGCCCTAAACTCGTCCAGATTTCCGTCAAGACTCGACAGGCCTCTAGTATATCATAGATCGCCGAAGATTCCTCCATCAAAACACGATGAAATTTTACAGGGTTGTTGTACACTCAATTCCGCACAATTCCACCAAAGCAGTCATCAAAGTGACACTCGAGGAGGCGGTGGTGGTGGATATAGGTTTGCTGTCCCGAAAAAGAACACGGTTGCCCGAGGGCAATGTTGACGTTGAGCCCTCGAGCTCCATCAATGATTCCTCCATGATCTTGATAGAGATCGGAGTTGATAATCAAGGCCCTCGTCCGAACATAATGATCTAAGATGGAGCGCAGTCCACAGTCGAGCCAAGGTGACTAATCAAGCCGGCAACGAACATGCCGACATCGACAATAAGGATCGGTTCTGACACGTAGATCGCGTCGGAGATGGTATGAATTCCCATCGCACCGTGGCGACTGTTAGCAGGCTCTCAATGAAAGCACCAATGTCGGTTCTATATCCGGCATATCTCATAGTAGGGGTCCTAAGCTAGGTGTCTTGGAGCAATGATAACATGGACACGGGATTTTACCCAGGTTCGGGCCCTCTTGATGGAGGTAAAACTCTATGTCCTGCTTTTGATTGTATTCATATGGGGTGTAGTATGGAGTACATGTATCTACCACGAGATTGATCTTATGAATATAAGATGATCTATTGACTAGTCTGGCCTCGGTTTATATAACACACCGGAGGCCTAGGGGTTAGAGGAGTCCTTGTCTTGGGTGCCAAGTCTTGTGGAATCCTCCTTGTATGCGGCATGGGCTGCCCGAAGTGGCCCATGAGTGAACCGCCATGGGGGTCCTCATCCCGATACACCTGTTCGGGAGACGACGTATTCAGTACCCCCTAGTTCAGGACATCGTAATACACCCTTACCCAGGCACAGTCTTGAAGGCTGGGATTTGAGTTCCCGTCGAGTCGCCGGAGGAGGAATGATATGTTCCGTGATAGTTTGACTCAGACGGGTTAAGAGGTTGTCGAAAAATACCCGCCATAGGATAAGATAAGTCAGAAATATTTGAAACCTCCTGTCGATGTTTGTTAGGTGCTGGGGTGTTCGGTAAGCCGGAGGATAAAACTCTACCGCTGCTATTTCGGGTTGTGCGGCGAGCTTCATGTTGCTGCTTCTTCAAAAGAAAGTTGGGGTCCAAGTGAGCTAAGGGGTGAGAAAAATTGTACTTTCTGTCTTGCTTGTCGGGTTTTCTGTGTTGGAAGAGTTTCTGAGCCGGAGGAAAGAGTAATTACCTCTGCATCATCTGCAAAGCTGGCCTCCACTTCATCCTAATAATAGTCATTGTCAATAAGGTGTACAAAAAATGAGCCAAGGGAATCAAGTTCTATCTCTAACTCGTCATCATCATATTTGTCATCCAAATTGAATAATTCGGCGGGATTTGTCTTCTTCTTAGCAGGCTTTTTGATAGCCTTGCTCTTCGTCCAGGGTTTCATGGCTGGTTTATCCTACAGCTTCTTGGTCCAAAAAGGTGAATTGTCCTGTAAAAATTGAATGGATATGAGCAGACAGTACCAATGAAAACTTGATTCCAAGTATGAGCTTGATTCAAAACTTACAGCTGGCGGCTTATTAAGGACGCAGAACGGACTCAATCTGACTTGGCTGCAGTCTATCTTCATTAGTTATTTCAATCTGACAGTGGCATTGCGGGTCTGTTAACACACCGGTGTACTCACACATTAAGCCGGACCGGCGGCTTAGAGGCAAGATTCTCGAGGCGACCCAACATCGAACCAGATCAATCCCGGTCAAGCCGTTGGCCATCAATTCCCGTATCTTTGAAACAACTGGCATGTATTTCTTCTGCCCCGCTGTGCTGATACGGTCTGGAAGATGATTTCTGTTGCTAAGCCGGCTGGCGCGATAACCCGGCAAGGGATTTTCCCCTTCTGGAGAAGTATCTTTGCAATAAAACCAAGTTTGGTTCCGGTCTTTGGGATGACTGGGAAGAGTGGCAGCTGGGAAGGTGGCTTCTTTCTGGCGCTGAATAGAAATTCCGCCTAGCTCCAGGCGGGGCCCGTCCGTGAACTCGTTCTACCGGTTTAAGTAATAGAACTCTCTGAATAATTCTACAGTGGGCTCCTATTTAAGGTACACCTCGCAGAATACTTGGAAGTTACAGATGTTTGAAATAGAGTTGGGTCCAATATCTTGGGGATGAAGCTTGAAAAAGTGCAGCACATCACGGAAGAATTTTGACCTAGGAGGGCTGAAGCTCCGGTTTATGTGATCAGTAAAGACAATCACTTCACCATCCTTGGGCTCGGGATGAGTTTCATTGCCTGGAACCCTCCAATGAATGACATATTTTTTGGCTAGGACGCCAGTCTGAACATATTTGTTCAGATCTTCTTCGCTGACCCGGGAAACGACCCAGTTGCAGGCGGTGACAGTCTTTACCATTTTGGAGGAAAAAGGCCTAAACGAAATAAGTATCACCGGCTTAAGATCATGCTATCAAGGTGGACCATTGATTAAAAGGTAAAATGCTATAAACAGGCTAACAGATTAAGTCAGGGAATGAACATTTAAGAACGCATATATTTTTGATGGCATCTTAAAAGGGGACTAATGGTACCTACCGGATTAAGGATTCTTCTTTAAACTGGACAAAGTTGAAAAAGGCAAGTATGTTATGCGGAACCAAATTATAAGCAAGCATGGTTAAACCGGAGGAGTATTGCTGGGTCATGTCACTACAAAAAAAGACACATCCGTGACATTTTGGGCCGAAGAATTTTTTTTCTGTCATACATATGACACTTCTATGACGATAATTGTGACAAAACCCGGTATCATCATAGATGTGGTGGGATCCTACTTCTATGACAAAAAATCATGACAGAAAATGGGCTTTTCGTCCTGGGCGGGCTGGAGACGCAGCTGTATGACATTCTTTGGGCCGTCCATGACGGAAAAAAACCATGGTAGAAGCAAGGGGGAGGAAAATTTCGGGGAGTTCCCGGTTACGGTGGGAGGTCGGGGGCCAAGCGATGCGCGTTTCTCTCATACACGTACGTGCATGTGTGCGAGGCGTTGGCTCTAACTGAACCCGAGCGAGGCGTTGGGCTCTAACTGAACCCGAGCGATTGCACTGCAGGCTACACGTTACTGAACCCGAGCGACTGATCGATGGCTGTTAACTGAACCCGGTCGAGCGATTCCTTTGCTATTGCTGCTAACTGAAGCCGATCGATGCTGCCTCTGGGTGAATAGTGAGCATTGCCGGGGGGTTTGGATGAACAGTTCTCGGTGGGTGTGGATGAACAGGACCCCGTGGTGTTGCCTCTGGATGAACAGGACCCCGATCGATCGAGCCGGTTGGGGCTGGATGAACAGGACCCCGTGGAGGGCAGGATGAACAGTAGATGGTGGAGGGCAGGATGAACAGTAGATGGTGGAGGGCAGGATGAACAGTAGCCCGTGGAGGGGTGGTTGAACAAGAGCCCGTGGAGAGGGCTGGTTGAACAGTAACCGGTGGAGTAGCGCGCGGTGGAGGCTGGATGAACAGGAGCCCATGGATTAACATTCACAGGTGGAGGCTGGAGGAGGTCGACGGTGGATGAACAGTAGCTCGTGGAGGCTGGAGGGGGTCGACGGTGGAGATGAACAGTATCCCGTGGAGTCCCGTTTTGCGGTACGCCACACCCCTCCCGATGAACAGGACCCCCGTTTCGACCGTAGCGCTCCAACACAAGTCCGTTTCGTCCATTTTGCGGTACGCCACACCCCTCCCGATCAATAGGACCCCCGTTTCGACCGTAGGAGGTCCGTTTCCTCCATTTTGCGGTACGCCAGACCCCTCTCGATGAATAGGATCCCGTTTCGAACGTGGCCGATCGAACGCAAGGCTGTTTCCTCCGTTCTGCGGTACGCCAGGCCTCGTTTCCATTGCCTGTTCCGTCCAAGCCCTCCTGATGAACATGAGGCATTCTGTTGCCTCCCCATGAACACGACGCATTCCGTTGCCTCCCCATGAACATGACGCATTCCGTTCCCTCCCCATGAACACGACGACGCTGTTTCTTTGTTCCGACCCAGCCATGTACACGAGCCCTGGCCGTACGTATGCGCGAGTAGGCGTTCGAGACCCCGCCCGTATGTACACATATGTGGCCATATTTTCTTTCTTGCACCCTAGTCGCCTCTACTACGACATGTGCGTGCCTCTACATCGACCTTTATATATGTATGTACACGTTCACGACCAGAATGACAACGCTACGTACGCTTCGACCAGGTGGGTCCCAACTGTCAGGCACTTCCTTGCGTGCGAAGATGTAGCTGGTGGATCCCAGCAGTCAGGGGGCAAAATACGGTGGCCCGTCCAGTGGGTCCCGCTGTCAGGTGGAGGAATAATTATTTTGCACGTAATAAGGAGGCACTTCATTGCTGCATTCGTGTACCCAGCTGGCAGCCTCTCCACGTACAGTCCATGTCCGATGGAAGCCGTTCCTTGACCACATTGACCATGCCGGACCGAGAGCACCAGGGCAATGGACGATGGCGAGGCCTAGGAAGGGGACGACGCGGAGCCGGAGAAGACGCGACAGTGGATGCCCACGCGTAGAGGAGTACCAGGGTTCACTGGTTCGCTGCGGGGTGAGGCTGCCGTCGCCGCAGAATAACATGGGGTGTGGGTGAGTAGAGGGATGGCCTGGACAGCGGTGGGAGTAGTAGGGGCGGTGAAGCCTCCGCCGCATCGCAGCCGGCCACGGGAGGTAGGAGCACGAGGCACGACTGGCGCTGGTTAGGGCGGCTGGAGCAAGAAGACCAGAGGTTGAAGAAGCACCACGGCCGTTGGATGGACATCGTACGGTCATTGGAGCTAGAATCATGCATATTGACTAAGTTGACAAAGCCCTCCGTCCCCGTCAACTTAGTAGGCCCACAAGTCAGCCTGCCACTATACTGGGTCCCAGCTAATAGGGGGAGTATTCCTTTTTTCGTAATAAGGAGGCACTTCCTTGCGTGCGAAGATATAGCTGGTGGGTCCGAGCTGTCAGCAGCGGTAATGTTTTTTTCGCGAAATACAGATGCCCTTTCGGTGGGTCCCTGATGTCAGGTGGAGGAATCATTATTTTGCGCGTAGTAAGGAGGCATTTCATTGCGTGCGGCCGTGGATCCAGCTGTCGGCCTCTCCATGTAAAGTCCACTTAATATGCATGTCGGTCGTTGACCACGTTGACCAGGCCGCGCCGAGAGCACCAGGGCGGTGGACGACGGCGAGGCCTAGGAAGGGGACGACACAGAGGCAGGGAAGAATCGGCAGTTGTTTCCCACGTGGAGGGGAGTACGAATGTACGAGGGTTTACTAGTTCGTCTGCCGTCGCGCCGGAGAATAACAGCAGGTGTGGGTGAGTAGAGGGATGGCTAGGCCAGCGATGGGAGTATGGTCGGGCGGTGAGGCCTGCACGGCAGCACAGCCAGCCGCGAGGAGGAGGGAGCAGGCAGTCCCACCGGCGCTTGTTTGAGCGGCTGGAGCAGGAAGAGCAGAGATTGAAGAAGCACGACGGCCGTTGGATGGACATCCAACAGTCAGTGCTTTTGCGTCCACATTTTTTGGAAAGCCTCAAATCTGTGGAAAATAGCATACAGCCCATCTGCCATTATTTCTAATAATTTACAGCCCATTTGCTAATTCTTAAGGTTTTTTTGGAGCCCATATTCCTTTTGTTAGCATTACAGTCCATATTGTGGCAACGGTTAAAAAATTATACGAAATTTTGCATATTTCGGTGCGGTCCGAACTGTTTTTAATTCCGAAATTTCGACTCAGATTCAAACTGATTTTAAGAATAAATGTATATCAATATAAAATCCAACAAATTCTCCACGCATAAAAATTAATGTAATTTAAAATCTTGAAATGAAAAAAAATATTTGAAACTAATTGCCGGTTTGATGTGTTTTAAAAATGTACAACCCATTTCTCATTAGTGATGGGCCATTTTCTCGGCCAGCCGAATGAAAGGTCTCCTCGTCTTGAAAGATTTGCAGCCCAACAGGCCTGACAAAGCGACTTACTTTGCAAATCACAAAAAAAAACTGGGCTGTGGCCGTGGACCCAGCTGTCAGCCTCTCCACGTACAGTACTCTTCCGATGGAAGTCGTTCCTTGACCACGTTGACCACGCCGCGCGGACAGCACCACGGCGGTGGACGACGGCGAGGCCTAGGAAGGGGACGACGCGGCAGTGGAAGCCCGCGCGGAGAGGACTATGAGGGTTCACTGGTTCGGCTGCTGTGTGAGGCTGCCGTCGCCACAGGGCCTGGCCAGCGGTGGGAATAGTAGGGGCGGTGAGGCCTCTACGGCAGCATAGCCGACCACGGGAGGCAGGAGTATGCGGCACGACCGGCGCTGCTTTGGGCGGCTAGAGCAAGAAGACCAGAGGTTGAATAAGCACTACGGCCGTTGGATGGACATCGTACGGTCACTGGAGCTAGAGTCGTTCATATTGACTAAGTTGACAAAGCACTTCGTCCCCGTCAACTTAGTAGGCCCACAAGTCAGCCTCCCAGCAAGGTGGGTCCCAGCTAGCCGGGGGAGTATTCATTTTTTTGTGCGTAATAAGGAGGCACTTCCAGTGGGTCCGAGCTGACAGCGGGGGGAATGTTTTTTTCGCGAAATACGGTGGCCCGTCCGATGGGTTCCAGCAGTCAGGGGGAAACGATTTTTTTTGCAAAATACTGGTGGCCCGTCCGATGGGTCCCCGCTGTCAGGTGGAGGAATAATTATTTTCCGCGTAATAAGGAGGCACTTCCTTGCGGCTGCCGTGGACCCAGCTGTCAGCCTCTCCACGTACAATACTCTTCTGATGGAAGTCGATCGTTGACCACACTGACCATGCCACGCCGAGAGCACCACGGCGGTGGACGACGGCGAGGCCTAGGAAGGGGATGACGCCGAGCCGTGCAAGACGCGGCAGTGGATGCCCACGCGGAGAGGAGTACGAGCGTTCACTGGTTCGGCTGCGGTGTGAGGCTGCCGTCGCCGCAGAAAAACAGGGGGTGTGGGTGAGTGGAGGGATGGCCTGGCCAGTGGTGGGAGTAGTATGGGGGCGGTGAGGCCTCCGAGGTAGCACAGCTTGCCACGGGAGGCAGGAGTAGGCGGCACGACCGGCGCTGCTTTGGGCGGCTGGAGCAAATAGACCAGAGGTTGAAGAAGCACTATGGCCATTGGATGGACATCATACGGTCACTGGAGTATTGACTAAGTTGACAAAGCTCTCCGTCCCTGTCAACTTAGTAGGCCCACAAGTCATCCCAACAATATCGTGGGTCCCAGCTAGCAGGGGGGTATTCATTTTTTGGGCGTAATAAGGAGGCACTTCCTTGCGTGCGAAGATATAGCTGGTGGGTCCGACCTGTCAGCGGGGGGAACATTTTTTTCGTGAAATACAGAGGCCCTTCCTGTGGGTCCTAGCTATCAGGTGGAGGAATCATTATTTTGCGTGTAATAAGGAGGCATTTCCTTGCATGCGGCCATGGACCCAGCTGTCAGCCTCTCCACGTACAGTCCACTTTTGATGGATGTCGTTCATTGACCACGTTGACCAGGCTGCGCCGAAAGCAACAGGGCGGTGGACGACGTCAAGGCCTAGGAAGGGAACGACACGGAGCCAGGGAATACTCGGCAGTTGTTTCCCACGTGGAGGAGTACGAGGGTTTACTGGTTTGTCTGCCGTCGCCGGAGAATAACAGCATGTGTGGGTGAGTAGAGGGATGGCTAGGCTAGCGATGAGAGTACGGTGGGGCTGTGAGGCCTGCGCGGCAGCATAGCCGGCCACGGGATGAGGGAGCAGGCAGTCCCGCCGGCGCTTGTTTGAGCGGCTTGAGCATGAAGAGCAGAGATTGAAGAAGCACGACAGCCGTTGGATGGACATCCAACAGTCACTGCTCTCGTGTGTTGACTAAGTTGACAGGGCATTGCGTGTGCGTCAACGTTTTTTTATGAAAGCATACGCGTCAACCTGTAGTAGGCGCACAAGTGAGCCTCAAATCTGTGGAAAACAGCATACAACCCATCTACCATTGTTAATTCTTAAGAATTTTTTTGGAGCCCATCTTCTTTTTGTTAGCATCACACCCCATATTGTGCCCACGGTTAAAAAGTATACGAAATTTTGCATATTTCGGTGCGGTCAACTATTTTTAATCCAGAAATATCGATTCACATTCAAACTATTTTCAAAAAATAATTTATATCAATATAAAATCCAAATAATTGTCCATGCATAAAAATCAATGGAATTTAAGATCTTGTAATGAAAAAAAATTGAAACTAATTCCCGGTTTGATGTGTTTTAAAAATGTACAACCCATTTCTAGGCAAACCGAATGAAACTCTCCTCGTCTTGAAAGATTTGCAGCCCAGCAGGGCCGATAAAGCAATTAGGCCTTGTTTGGGCATTTCTTTAAAAAATAGAACTGGGCTAGCCATTTTCAGCAAGAAAAAAACACAACTGGGCTCATGATGTGGTAAAATAAATAAAACCCTGGCTAGACGGGCCACAGGCCCCGCATAGCCCCGTTGTTACCCTGATCCGTCGCTAAAACTAGTATAAATAACAACCGCTTGTTCCTCAAAAAAACTGCGCGACTTGCTGGGTCCCTGGTGTCAGCCGCTCGTAGTGTAATTCTCTCGTTTATTGACTACGTTGATAATGGCATGAGCCCCAGATGTCCAACCATTAGGAGGAACCATATTTTTGGCCTTGTACTATAGAGGCACTTGCTTGCGTGCTGCCATGACGCTGGTGGGTCCCTACTGTCATACTCACCACGTACAGTTATCACCTTGTTCCTCTCGGTTGTTGACGACGTTGACAACTCAAGAGGGCGGCGCACCGCGCACAGCGAGCGAACCAAGGCCGCAAGGCGGAGGACGACGGTGAGGCCTCGGACGGAACGAATAGGGGCCGTTGAAGATGCGCCGGTCTAGTCACAGGCGGAGGGGAGTACGAGGGTTGACTGGTTCGGGCGCGGGTGCGTGTTGGGGCTGACATCGCCGGAGAATAACAGGACATGTGGGGGAATAGAGGGAGGGACTTGCCAACGTTGGAGGGTACGTACGGTAGGGCGGCGGAGGCGCAACCAGCCATGGGAGGCGGGAGCAGGCGGAGCCGACGGGGTGGTTTGGTTTCAGCGATTGGAGGAAGAAGAAGACAAGAGATAGAAGATACATGATAGATGTTGGATGTCAATCCAACGACTGGTTGGCAGAATCGTTTGTTGACTAGCTACTAAGTCGACACCACCTTGGATAGGCTATTTCCTCACGGGTCCCAAATGTCAGAATCCAAATCTGTCACGGTCATACAGCCTTTCCTATGAAAATTAATAGCCCATTTGATGTGCTAGTTTGAAATAAATTTGTGGGTGCTGGTGGGGGCTAATCACTTGGCTTCTGTAATGCACAGTGAGCTCAAGTAGCCGGTGAGAGTGATGTTATTTCCCTTGGTTTGGATTTGTTACAATATTTCACTCTAAATTAAACGAATGGCAAGCCATTTGCCTTGTTTCAAAAAAAATATGACAGTCACAACCGAGTTGAAAAGGGCAGGAACATCTAACTCCAGCTTACAAACTATACAAAAGCACGAGGGTTAATTGTTCATCAGGTTTACAAAAAAAACTAGATTGAAAAGGGCAACAATATCTAACTCCAGCACTGTTTTCGGCAGTCACAGTAAAATGGATCGGTCGGGTCCATAGAATGAACATCCTGGGTCATAAAATTTACTAGATTATGACCACAATATGTTGTAAATAGAAGCCCGGCACGTTCAGAAGCTCTTTTGCCCACCTGAAACTCCTTTTTTTGCTCTTCGACATACCCATCCGTCAAAACCATGCTGCTGATATTCAGCAGGAAGAATGTGACAAATCTTGTGTTTTCATGGTTGGCTATATATCGTTCTAGCGTTATTGTCTTCAATCGAATCTCATGAGAAGTGAGAAAATCCCGATGCTTACGAATCCACCGATTGGTTATAACTTTCTTACCCCGTCCTGTTGCCTAAATAGACATGAAGATTGAAAACGGTTAAGGTCTAAAAGAAGAGTGTCGAAAGAGCAACACCTGAATGGTTAATTCTAGTACACTATATGCGGGCTTCCAATGTGTGTGAAATTATCACCTTTATATACAACTTCTCCAGACATGGAAAGCATTGCAGCAAGCCAATAATCTTGTTTAGATCAAAACTATTCATTTGGATATATAAGATCTTGAAAGAATCCAGCACCATTGATAGGCCATCCATGGAGAAACTCTTCATTGAGCATAGAACATAATATTAGTACAAAATGTGTACTCCAAGATGATATATAAATTATGCGCAGAAATTTAAAATGCAGCTTATGGTTACAAGTGCAGATGATAATATAAAGTACCTGAAGAACTGTGGAGCCAAACACCATATTGAAATGAGCACAGAGATCATGTATTACACCCAAGGTCTCCAGTTTAGGCATAGAGAGGACGGTTATTTGCAACGGTGAATAACTAGAATCAAGGATCAACCTTTGAAGTGAAGGGGCATATTGGATGATGAGCTGCCTTTCGTCAAAAGAAATTTCAATTCTTACAAGGTTAGGCGACTTTATTTGGAGACAACCGATTCTAACTGTGAAAACAAGCACCAAGCACTCCAGCGCAGGGCAACTGGAGTGGTTGATGATGTGCAATGAGGCCTCCGATATACGAACCCGCACAAGTGGAAGTTTCTTGAGAAATGGGAGTCGAAGGTTTAGTACCAGATTGTCTGGTAGGTAGCACTGCGCAAAGGTGGCGGTGGGGAGAGAGGACGAAAACCCCGAGATGGACATCGGTGCTGAGGGCACAAGTTCATGGCATTCGGTATGTGGTATGTGATTTCCATGGGAATAGTAGAACTCAAGCAGCTGTAGTTCTATGAATTCAGGGGATTCCAGCTAGGCGTCCACCGTGCAGGGCATGGTATGCTTGCTCAGGTAGCATGACGGGATGGAGAGGCTTTGAACGGAGCCCTGGTGGGAGGAGATGATGGCTTTGGGGATTTCAAAATCATTGAAGAGAGATAGCTGACGACAGTTGAGATTAAGGGTAACGGCGCGCCATAGAGGGCACCACCGAATTGAGAGGACTTGGGTGCGGCAGCAATCCTTGGTGGGGAGAAGCGAGATGATCTCCCCAAGGATGGCGTTCGGGAGATCGCTGATGCAGTCCACCCGAGATTCTACGGGTTCCTGGGATCCGGTGGGGGCGGGGTCACCGCTTCTCCCCGCGTTGCTGGGTGCGGGATCTACAACAGGCGTCGCCGCTGGCGGGAGCCTCATCTTCTTGGCGCTGGGGTCAGCCGACTCCATTTTCCTCGAGGGCGTCGCGTCATGCTCACGGATTTGAGCAGAGTAACGAACGACGAGCCTAGTTGTAGTGCGAGTGAAGAAGAAGAAGGGGAGCTGGGGGTTTTCTGTAGGAGTGAGGAAGAAGGGGAGCTGGGGTTTTCTGTACGAGTGAGGTGAGGAATTTGGGGGTACGAGTGGAGCGAGCTGACGTGAGGTGGGTGGGAGCGAGGAGGAAGAAGAGCACCCAGGTTTTTGAATTGATTTTACTATTTACTAGTGTGGATGGGCTGTTTTGTCTTGGGACCCGAGAAACAATTACTACTAGTACAGTGGAGACACTCTACAGCTACCCAGAAAAACAATTACTACTACTACAGTGGAGACACTCTACCACTTATGGCTCCTCCTAGGTCATTGAAACGTCTCCCTCTACTGAATGGCGTTATACTTTTGTTCACCGACATGCGGGCCATGCAGCACGCGGGCCCAAATGCCATCCACCAAATTAGAAGGCAGTATGCAGGCGGAGAGTCACCCCGGTCATAGCGCGGCAGTAATGAGCCGTCGTATCACAAAACCCCACCTCCCCATAGTCTAAGTTTGAAGGACGAAGCAACCATCATTTCACTCTTCGCTGAATCCCCTTCTCCCTCACCGTCTTCAAGAAAGGCAACACTTGCATCTGCCACTGTTCTTCTCTCTGAACGAAGGGAAGGTAAGCGGATCTGTGATGTTGGTATATTTTCGTTCAGAGGAAAAAAAGAACTTTTGCAAAGCAGTAACCGATCCTCACTCTTTTTTTTGTTTCATTGTCATTGCGATTGTGTTTTCCTTTCAGTGGACTCCTAGTATTCGTCAGTTTCATGATGGACCAAGGAGAACCAGGCAAAGATCTGCCGATATTGGAGCAGATGCGGGAGGCTGATCCCCACGAGATAGAGAGCTCCAAGAAGATGGAGGCAACCACCGAGGCGACCCCAGATACTGAGATGGTCAACGCCCGTTTGAGGTTACAGCCCCCGTGGCACTGCAGGAGCAGTTTTCCCCCTTCGAGGATGTGTCCCCCCCCCCCCCCGCTGAGCTGCCCAAGGTGATTTCCTTCTTTGCCGATCTCGATTGTGGTTTTTCATCTAAGTATGTGGTGATTTTTTTAGAAAAGGAAGTATGTGGTGATTAATAATGCAAAAAATTATTAGCTTTGATGCCATGCTATACATAGTGGTTTAAATAACTTGTGTTTCTTATACTGAAAAGTAATTCAGAATTTGTTTCTGTTTCAATTAGAGCCCTGATGCAGAGAAGGATTGTGTGGTTGTACATGTTGCTCGCTATGAGGCGGACGACCTGAATATACGCACTAGGAAAACAGAGTTCTTAGGCTGTTGGATCCTGGAAGCCATTTGCGGTTATACCAATGAAGAGTTGTATTCCAGCCTCACTGTTGTCAGGCATGTTGTCCAGGGTGTACTGAAGCACAAGAAGTTCAAAGCTACTCCTTCATTTGTGAGGAATATGTTCTTGTCAAGCTTACACAGGAAGATGACGTGGCATGCCTCCAGAAACAAGTTTATCAGTGGCAAGGCCACAAGGTTGTCTTCATGAAGGTTCACAGGATTGAGCTGCTGTGGGACGTCCTCGATGATGTTCATGGCAAGGTCCGTCTTGTGTCCAGCCCAAATTAGATCGAGGCATGAAATAGTTGCC
Source organism: Triticum urartu (assembly GCF_003073215.2). NCBI lineage: Eukaryota > Viridiplantae > Streptophyta > Magnoliopsida > Poales > Poaceae > Triticum > Triticum urartu. Next base: position 587,175,681 of record NC_053028.1, on the reverse strand, counting down.
CCAGCTAGTGTTTAATACTAGTTTGCATTGTGTCTAATTATCTGAACCTTGCCTGTTATCGACCCCTCTGGGGCTAGTACTCTGTTTGAATCCGTCTATGGGAACTGCTGCTACTTTTAGTGTGCCCGTGAATCATGTGAGAACATCCATAATTGTTGCCGAAACAGATGCGTCCTCACTAGTTTTTTCATGAATATGGCATGGTAAGACATAAGTTGTCACAGTTTATCATACGAGCAGTGTGTGTTTTGATGAAATAGAGCACTCATTCGAGAACCGTGCGCCGACGTATACATAAGTACTTGTAAACACTGTTAGTGCTACCCCACTTGTAAGCAGTTGTGCAAAACACGGCACATTGGCTCAGCTCGCTTCAACACTAGGCTATCGACCAGCTAACAATCAACAATCTATTGTCTGACATATAAGCAACTATGTATCTTGTTATAGTGGTTCATGCAGTTAATTGAGGCCACAATGTAATAAATTCCAAACGTTAACACACTAGTCCAGCGCTCATGTGGAACACTCACATTAAACTCGTCTTCATAAAAAACTTGAAAAGCATAAGTTAAGCAATTTTATACATCTCAATGATTCATAGAACATAACAAACATATACTAGTTCACAGCAAAAGACAAAGTTGTGAGAAGGTTTACAAATCAGGAAAAAAACAAGCAAGGCTTCTCTCTGAGCAAAGGGCCTCCCGGCAGGCTTAAATTTCCTGGAGTTCACTCTGGTTTTTTCTTGTTGCCACCATTCAGGGTTAGGTTCTCTCATTCCAGAATAACCAATTATAATTGTGGTATCAGCTGGAATGCTGAACTGAACCATGCAGTGTACTGACCAGCTAAAATGCTTGTGCATTCCACTAAATTTAAGCACCGCTATTTGCAGAAATAAGCAGACCACAATGCCTCTTGTCCGTGCACCTGTCCAAAAAACCGCCTCCAGCCGTGCTAGCTATTCCTTGGTCCATGGATGAACTGATAGAAAGTGCATTCCGGACTAGGATGCAATTGTTCTCGCTCGTCCCTGCACTGCAATCAGGAAGTAAAACATATGAATCAGCTTCTTTTAGATTGCGTTGGTCATTCTACCTTAGTTACTACCAATGTAGGGATACCTTGAAGACGGGAGGTTAGATGACGGTAGCGAGGGATAGCCATCTCATTTTGCGCAGTTGTACTAAAACTGAGGTCTGTGCTTTTGATTGCGTGGATAGAAATGATACAGAGACAGACATTCCGAAACAATATGGAGACAGACATCCCTGTTTGCGCAAATAAGATATACGGTTATTTAAACAGTGACAGATATTACTACTTTCCCCCATTTCCTCTTAGAACCAAGTCCTAGATTCATGCTACAACTTTCCCACTTTCTTCCCTGTTGGAACCAACGCTTTGAGTTGACTGCATGAAATAGCTTTACTTCTAATCTACTACTACTATAATGCGGCAGTTTTGAAATTGGGTTTACCACTCCATCTTCGGTTCTCCCGCCCAAACAAGCTTTGGCTCAAAATCCACCGTTCATTTCCCCTCTCATGCATATCACTGCCGTCCATTAAACAAAGGATGACATGATCTGACGGCTAAGAGCTGCCGGATTCTCTCCCGCTCCTTGTGCACATGGCCGACTCTGCTCTCCAAGTAAACAAATAAAGAAGTCCCCGTTGAATCTGGATTGCACCTATTGAAGTTGAGAAATGTCTAGAAACTACTGCCACCTCCTCACATGCAAGTACGACAAGTTGGCAAATAGCTAGCACATTTTGGTTCCCCGTTGTCACCTGGGAAATAAACACTCTACTACTAACTTATTTTTTTAGATTACTATAAAAATGGATTTTTTAGATGCCGCTATACTGCAAAGTTTACACTGTTCACATAACATAACATTGCATGGCTGATGCTAGCTAAAGTTTTATTCTGCTTCATCGAGAAATGTAATATTTTTATTATTCGCAAAAAAAGTGTAATATTTTATTTCAGTCATACATAAGCTATACCTCAAGCTAATACAGGACATGAGTGTCTGTCAAACCTAAATGACTTATTTAGTTGCACAAAATAGTCCATAAACATGCATGTAAACCGTCAAACAACTCTGGAACTATACATCAGTGGAACCCAGGAAACATCATATAATAAAACTACAACTTTTATCTTGTAATCAAATTCTTAATTGGAACTCAGTTTGATTGGTGCAAGTGATTTTCTTCTTATTTCAGAATAGTCCTTAGATCTTGCAAACAAACACACTATGATATCTACTCAAGATATGAGTACCCATTTCTCTCTCTAAAAAGAAGGTATATGAGTATTGTTACACCCTAGCTAGTTCAAGCATTAGAGTGTGCATCATGTTTAAATTTCTCTTAAATTTGAAATGGGGAAGGCAGAAACCCCCAACACCCCCTTGGAAACAACTAGGGTTTACTAAAATTATTTTCAATGAACCTGACATGCCCTTCTAAAAAGTTCACCCTCTTTGTCTTGGGTTAAAACCTCTGGCAAAATTGGTGCACATTTTTCTAGGTCAACAGAAGGTCATTGAATTAAATCATAAGTATTTGAATTTGGGCATTTAAATGCTATAAAATAATTTAAATGCCCAAATAATTCTAGAAATAAATGTTTGCTGTTGGAAATAATCTAAATAGAGGCCACAATTATTTTCAGCATTTTTGGAAATGTTTTAGTATTTTAATTAAAGCCCAACAGTTGCAGTTAAATAGAAAAATAGAAACATATAAAAAAAGAGAGAGAGAGAGGGAAGCTACCTGGGCCCTACCTGTGCTGGCCCAGCCCACCTGGCTCGGCCCAGCCGACTGGCCCTGCCAGTCGTCGTCCTCCTCCCGCCAGAAGGACGCGGAGCGCGTGGCCGGCGCCCGCGGCCACACACCGGCCACCTCCTGCTTCCGCCGACGCCCAGGAGACGTCCAGGGATGCCACGCGACCCCCACGTTCCCCTCTCATTCTCTCTCACTCTCCCCCTCGTCTCCCTCACTCTTCCCCGCGATGGCCGAGCGCGTACCCCGCCGCCGATCTCCGTAGTTGCCACCAGAGCCACCCCCTCGCCCCTCCGACGAGCCCGATAGCTCCGCCTCGTCGCCCTGAACCTCTCCGCTGACCCGCGCGACTCCAAACGCCGCCGAACGCCGTCTTCACCCTCGTCTTCAACCTCGGGCTCCCGAGCCATCTCCGGTCGATTCGCCGCCGCCAGGACCTCCCCGAGCTCGCTGACCCCCTCTCCGACCCCGCTGTGAGCTCCTCTTCCTTTTCCCCTAGCTCCCGTGCTCGTTTGGCCCCTGTAGTCGCCATTTCCACCGCACCCGAGAGCTCCCCGCCGCCGGCCATGGCGTCGTCGTGGCCAGAGCCACTGTGGCTCGAAGCCAAGCTCACCGTTGTGCTCAGCGCAGCACCAGGAACCCGTAGCCACCACCAGCTTCTTCTCCCGTGCACCGTAGCCTCGAACCCAACCCCGCCCGAACTCCGGTCGCCGCCACGAGCTCGATTCCTGCGAGCTCGCCCCACCCCAGCTCCTCCCACTTGCCCCACTAGATGCGCGCGAGCCCCAGCTACGTGCAGCACGTCTCCGCCATCGATTTGGTCATCGGAGGACCAAATCCGAAGCCCTCCACCGTCCCGGCCTCGCCGGCAACTCAACATCGGCGGGATTAGCCCCGCTGACCAGGGGTTTGACCCCAGTTTGACTCCCCTTAGTCAATGACAAGTGGGCCCCCCTGCTAACTAAATCAAAATAGTTTAACTAAAAATAATTAGTTTTATTAACTACTGACACGCGGGACCCACCAGTCAGGTTTGACCTGGACGTCCCCGTTGACCACTGACGTCACCCTGACGTAATGCTGACGCAGTAATTCAATTACTGGATTTATTCTTTAATAGGAAATTCCAGAAAATAGTCAAAACTTCTAAAAATCATAGAAAATCAACCATAGCTCCAAATGCAAAGATTTATATATGAAAAATGATCAGAAAAATTCAATCTATCCATCTGTAATGGTTTCATGCATGACAAAACAAGTTTACCTTGCTGTTTAAGCAGAATAAGGAAATGCACTATTAAGGCCATGTTTAATGAGCTAATATTTGAATCTTTGATTCAAATGAGTTCATTCCTTTCTGTTATAACTTGCATTAGGCCAAGACACAATCATATTGCCATGTCATAGCATGCATCATATTGTTGCATATCGTCATGTGTTGATTGTGTTCCGATGTGTTCTTCGTGGTAGGTTCTGCCTCTGAGGATATTCACGAGTATCCAACTGAAGGGCAGTATCCCACTACCACTCCATCAGGCAAGCAACCCATTGATCATTTCGATACAAACCCATGTTCTCGCTTGTGCTCTTGTTTACTGCATTAAGACAACGCGATTCAAACTGCTGTGTGTTACGGTAGTTGAACCCTTATCCTCTGCATGACCAGTCATTGCCACAGCAACTAGATGAAACCCACTAGCATGTGTAGGAGTTGATTGAGCCATGTATGTGATTCCTACCTTGCTATGCCTGCTATGCTTAGAGTTGTGTCAGATCTGGTTCATCTGGGTGATGGGCTAGAGTGAAATGCTTGTGTCGGTAATATCAGGGATGTGTTGAACATCTTTCGGTAAAGGTATCGATGAGAGGCCATGTAGGAGTACATGATGGGTTGTTTCATTGAGGCCGTCCATAAGAACTGAGATCTGTATGTGTGATTTAAGATGCAGTTACTACCGTACATTGGGCCCGAAACCAATGGACCCTCTCGGCTTCTTAGTCACCCTAGTACTCTGTCCAGGAGTTGCAAATAGTTTCTGGTGCTTGTAGGTTATGTGTTGGCGGCCGTGCGTAGCACTGACCCTAGGGGTGCGCTATGTTGCGGTAGATACACCGTGGCACGGTGTACCGAGTCACCTGTTTGGTGTCTCGGGAACCCTGTTCACATCGTTCGGGGCCGTATGTGGAAACCTCGGCCGGACTCCCTGCGGATGGAACCTGGATAGGCGATAAACCTGGACTAGAGACTTAAGTGTTTAGGTAGGCCGTGGCCGACACCCTCGCTGGGCTTCCGCTTGAAGGTTGCCGAGTACATGTCGTGTAAACGGCGGTAAGTGGTGAAAGCGTGTATGAAGAAGTACACCCCTGTAGGGTATGAAACTATTCGAATAGTCGCGTCTGCGGTAAAGGACTACTTGGTTGCCTATACAGTTCATAGACAAGTTAATGGATACTACTAAAAGACTCAAGATAAGTGTGAGTACCGAGGATGGCCCTCTCGTAGGATGACGAGGGAGGATCCCCGGTGGAGTATTGTGTTGGTGAGTAGTGGACTCGTGTGCGAAAACTATTTTACTAGTGGAGTTCCGTAGGATAGCTTAGCCAAGAGTCAAAGCTGGCTTGCTGCATTAACCCCACCACCTTCTTGAGAATAAGCATGTATAGTAGGTTCTGATGTAAGACTTGCTGAGTACCTTTGTACTCATGTTTGCTTAATTACTGTTTTCAGACGACAACACCGCCCCCTCCGATGGGTTCTACGTAGACCTTGATGTCGACGAGCGACTAGCCACCCAGGTGGTGATCCTGGCCACGGAGGGCCCTATGTAGATAGACAGGCTTCGAGAAGCCTTCTTTCTTTCTGGAGTCTGTACTCAGACTAGTTGCTTCCGCATGTGCTTGTATGTTTGTACGACTTGAGTGTCGGGTCATGTGACCCCTATCTGTATGAACATGTTATGTATGGCTCCCTAGAGCCTTTAAATAAAGTACTTGAGTTGTAGAGTTTTGTTGTGATGCCATGTTGTATGTAATCATATCGGGCATATTGTGTGTATGATTGAAATGCTTGGTATGAGTGGGATCCGACAATCTAGTTGTTTATCCTTGGCAGCCTTTCTTATGGGGAAATGTAGTCTAGTGTTCCTCGAGCCATAGTAGTCCGCTACAGCCCGGTTCACCGGAGTCCTGCTAGCCTAGCACTACTGTACAGGACACTTGACTGGCCGGCATGTGTTTCACTTTGTTCCTATGTCTGTCCCTTCGGGGAAATGTCACGCTGTGACTTCCAGAGTCCTGCCTAGCCTGCTATAGCCCGGGTTCCCCGGAGTCCTGTTAGCCCAGTGCTACAGCCCGGAATCAATCGCTGATGACCGACATGCTCGATGTGATTCATGTATGCCTGTCCCCATAGGTATGTGCCTCTTTGGGTTCATGACTAGCCATGTCGGCCCGGGTTCTTTGTCATATGGATGCTAGCGACACTATCATATACGTGAGCCAAAAGGCGCAAACGGTCCTGGGCCATGGTAAGGCGACACCCGTGGGATACCGTGCGTGAGGCCGCAAAGTGATATGAGGTGTTACCGGCTAGATCGATGTGACTTGGAATCGGGGTCCTGACAGCGTTGGCATCAGAGCCGGACTGCCTGTAGGTTTGTTGAGCCAAACTGGTCGATGTCGAGTCTAGAAATGCTTTAGTTATATGTAGGGGAATTGATTGTGGGAGGGAACGTAAGGCTCTTTTACTCCTTTACCCTATGCCTCTGATCTGAGTCATTCTCTTCTCATTCAGCGTGGGTTAAGGACTAGGCTCTCTCCTTCTACCAAGTTCACGTGTTACTAATCCGTAGTAGCTTATAGGATTGTTGTTACAAGTCCCAGTTCAGTTTCTACTATCCTTAGTATGTTGCTAATTGGATCAGAACCTTGATATGATGTTGTTGAGTGGTATTGCGAACTGTTGTGGATGTCTCAAATCTTTTTCTGAGCATTTACAGCTGTTATGCTGTCCAATTTTCCCTAGAAATTCTGATGTCTTTGCATTGTGGTTGTGCTTTCAGATGGCCAACCGTATTCAAAACCAAGTGGTTCGCCTGACCCGGTGCCTCGACGTGCCCGGTCATACTGCTATGTTAGTCCGGGTAATGATTGAGACGGGCTACCGTTGGTATCCCGAATACACCGTCGAAGAGCAGTTCCGTGAATTTAATCAAAGCCAATATCTCTGCACCATCAGGATATTTCCTTCTTATCCTGGATCTACCAAGCCCCTTCACTGTTCCTATGGACTCAGGGTTACTGTTGAGATGGCTGTGCAGGATGCTGCCTATTCCATGATGACCATCTTGCGAGTCCGGACTGGCCTGCTTCGGAACACCGACTTCCGTTACATGCCAGCTTCACTTCCGGGAGCGCAAGGGTATCTTCAGGCTATCTATGCTGACTCCACTCAGGAGGACTCATTAACTCGTACCACTGCCGAGATGCTCGAAGATAAGGACCGAGAGAATCGGGCCTTGAGGCTGGAGCTTTTCAATACCCGTGCTGATCATTGGGCCACATTGACTCGGTTTGCACCTGCGGTGCAAGCTGGATGTATGGATACAAGGGATCTGTATCCTGTGAGATCAGCTCTGCCAGACATGGTGGATTGGCGTGATGTGGGAGGCATCACCCCACCCCGTGGTCCCCGCAGGCCACCGTTTATTGGTCCAAGACCTCATCCTAGCCCCTATGGTCCACAGGCTCCTCAGCACCGTCTGTTCCCGGATGGTCACGTTGAACTTCCAGGCTATGGAGGTGACTTCTATGAGGACTACTACGGAGCTGTCTGAGTTAGTAGTAGTACCACTAGTATTGTAGTAGTTGTATCTCCACTGTCCCGCGTGACTTGTGGGATATGAGTTTGTGTGTAATCAATTCCGGAGGTGTAGACAAATAATGTATAGGAGCTTGGAATGCCTCCGATGAGATGTAACGTCTTTCATCATAGTTGTACTGTAGCCTGGGCTTGTACTAAACTATGTATGATGTGTATGACCGTTGGTATATATATGGCAGTTTTATATTACCATGACATACGGATGAACATCTCTGCATTCTGTGTTGTCCATTACATACTGCACTTCCTTGCTAAGTTTGAGCCATCATTGTCTAAACCGTTGTCTTGTTTTCTCCTAGGATGGTCAACACCCGCAGCAACCCTGCTGCCTCGGAGCAGGGGGGAAGCCAGTGCAGATAGGGGTGAAAATCTGCCTCACCCGCCTTCTCTGGCCGAAGTGATGCTGGAGGCGAAAAGAAATATGCGTGAGACTAACCGCCTGCTGGAGCGGATTGAGCAGAACACTGCACGCCACCCGCGAAATGACCTGGTGTCAATCAATGACTTTATCAAGCTGTACCCACCAAAGTTTAACCATTCCGTCGAGCCCCTCGACGCGGATGACTAGCTTCGCAGCATCACTCACAAGCTACGTTCTGCCAACGTAGCCGAAGCCGACAAGGTTACCTATGCTGCCTATCACCTCGAAGGCCCTGCTAGCCTTTGGTGGGAAAACTTCGAAGCTATGCGCCCGGTCGGCCAAGTTACTACTTGGGCTGAGTTCAGTGAGGCTTTCCACGAGCATCACATTCCGGAAGGTCTCATGGATCGCAAGAGGGAGGAGTTCTGCAACTTCACCAAAGGAAGACTGACTGTGGATGCTTATAGTCGTGAATTTGGAAATCTGGCACGCTATGCTCCCGAAGAGGTGTCTACTGACGCTAAGAAGCAAGCAAGGTTCCGCAAGGGACTTAGCCCTGAGCTTCGCCGCGATCTTCGTCTGCACGAGTGCACCTCCTTTCAGAAGTTGGTCAATAAAGCCATCAGTGCTGAGACAGGCCAGACTGATTATGACGCTTCACGCAAGCACTCCCGTGACTTTGGCTCTTCATCCGGCTCTGGAGCTCAGAAGCGCCGGGTGTGGATCCCAAGCACGGCACTGCCACCCAGGTTCATCCCGAGGCCATCCTTTGAGGCGCCTCGTCCCAAACAGCAATTTGCACCGCCCAAGCCCTATGGTGGCCCCGCTACTAATGCTACTCCACGCCCCAATGTGGTGACATGCTTTAAGTGTGGAGAGCCGGGTCACTATAGCCGAGAGTGTCCCCAGAACAACAACCCCGTTCAAACTGGAAAGTCTGTTGGCCGTGGTAAGCCCACGGGAAAGACATTCTACGCCAAGCCGGTCACCACTGCACGTGGCCATGTCAACTATGTTTCAGCCGAGGAGGCTCATGAGGATCCCAACGTCATCCTTGGTACGCTCCTTGTTAACTGCCATCCGGCATCTGTTCTTTTCGATACTGGAGCATCTCATTCATTCATATCCGAGAGCTATGCTCGATTGCATAACACGACATTCTGTGACATGCCCACTTCCATGGTAATTCAAACTCCGGGTTCCAAATGGCAAACTTCTAGAGTAAGTCATAGGAACAAAATTCTTGTCGATAGACTTGTCTTCCTTGCATCCTTGATAGCTCTCAAGTCCTCGGACATAAACATCATCTTGGGTATGGACTGGATGTTAGCTCATTATGCTAAGATTGATTGTGCCACTAGAACCGTTCAACTTACTCACCCATCGGGCAAGACAGTCAATGTCTTAACTCGAGTGGCCAAGCGCCAGCTTTACTCCCTAAATGCCAACCCCCTTCCAGACCTTGAGGATGTTCCGATAGTTCGAGACTTTCCGGATGTCTTTCCAGAAGAACTGCCAGGTGTTCCACCTGACAGGGATGTTGAGTTTGTGATAGACCTTGTTCCAGGAACCGTTCCAATTTCTAGAAGACCCTACAAGATGGCACCCTTAGAACTAGCCGAGCTTAACAACCAACTCGATGAGTCCTTGAAAAAGGGTTTCATCCGTCCTAGTTCCTCTCCTTGGGCTTGCCCCGTCCTCTTCGTTAAGAAGAAGGATGGAACGGATCGAATGGTTGTGGATTACCGCCCTGTCAACCTGGTCACCATCAAGAACAAATACCCGCTTCCCAGAATTAACGATCTGTATGATCAGCTTGCTGGATCCTCAGTCTTTTCCAAGATGGATTTGAGGTTGGGCTACCATCAAATCAAAATCAGAAACGGGGACATTCCCAAAACGGCCTTTGTTACTCGTTATGGCCAATACGAGTACACCGTGATGTCCTTCAGTTTAACTAATGCCCCAGCCACCTTCTCCCGGTTAATGAACTCGGTTTTCAAGGAGTACTTGGACAAATTTGTCATAGTATACCTCGATGACATACTCATCTACTCCAAGAATGAAGAGGAATATGCCGAACATCTAAGGCTGGTATTGATGAAACTTCGAGAGCATTGTCTTTACGCCAAATTCTCCAAGTGTGAATTTAGGTTGCCAGATGTGACCTATCTAGGCCATGTAATCTCTGGTAAGGGTATTGCTGTCAATCCCGAGCGAGTTCAAGCTGTCCTTGATTGGACTCCACCTGAGACGGTTAAGCAAGTTCGGAGCTTCTTTGGCTTAGCGAGCTATTGCCGCCGCTTCGTCGAGAATTTCTCCAAGGTTGCTAAACCTCTAACTGAACTCCTCAAGAAAGATAAAAAGTTCAAGTGGACTCCACAGTGCGAGTTTAGTTTTCAGGAACTGAAAAGACGCCTGACATCTGCACCCGTACTGGTACCACCATATTTCTCCAAGGACTTCATTATCTATTGCGACGCCTCGCAACAAGGACTAGGTTGCATACTCATGCAAGATCGTCAGGTAATTGCCTGTGCTTCACGGCAATTACACCCACATGAGGAAAATTATCCCACACATGATCTAGAGCTTGCAGCTGTAGTCCATGCACTTAAAACTTGGCGACATTACCTTCTCGGTAATCGTTGCGAGATCTTCACCGATAGCCAAAGTTTGAAATATATCTTCACCCAACCAGATTTGAATCTCAGGCAAAGACGTTGGGTTGAGTTGATCTCGGATTACGACCTAGGAATAACTTACACCCCGGGCAAAGCCAATGTCATGGCTGATGCACTAAGCCGTAAATCCTATTGTAACAACCTGATGTTACAACAGAGTCAACCATTTCTCCATGAGGAATTTCGTAAGCTCAATCTTCACATTGTTCCTCGAGGATTCCTATCCACCCTGGTGGCGAAACCTACCCTTACGGATCAGATCATCAAGGCACAGAAGGTAGATCCGGGAATCTCCCGTATTAAGAGAAACATTAAGAAAGGAGTCGCGAATTGTTTCTCCATTGATGATCAAGGTGTCGTATACTTTGGGAATCGCCTAGTGGTTCCAAAGGCACAAAACCTGAGGCGGCTGATCCTTAAGGAAGCTCATGAATCCCCTCTCACCATTCATCCTGGTAGTACTAAAATGTATCAAGACCTACGCCAGAGGTTTTGGTGGACTAGGATGAAGAGAGAAATCGCTCAATACATTGCTAATTGCAACGTTTGTCGTCGTGTTAAAGCAGAGCATCAACGGCCTTCTGGCACCCTTCAACCTTTGGCCATTCCCGAGCGGAAATGGGATAAAATCAGTATGGATTTCATCACTGGGTTTCCCAGGACCAAGAGAGGGAATAATGCCATATTCGTCATGATCGACCGTCTTTCCAAAGTAGCCCATTTCCTACCTGTTCGTGAGAGTATCACCGCTAGCCAGCTAGCTGATTTATACATCTCCCGAATAGTGTCTCTTCATGGTGTTCCATTGGAAATTAACTCAGACCGTGGAAGTCTCTTCACCTCTCGATTTTGGGAAAGTTTCCAAAATGCTATGGGAACTCGTCTCTCCTTTAGCACCGCCTTCCATCCTCAACCAAGTGGTCAAGTAGAATGAGTCAATCAAATTCTAGAAGATATGCTCTGAGCTTCTGTCATCTCGTTCGGAATGAGTTGGGAGAAATGCCTTCCATTCGTGGAGTTTGCTTATAACAATAGTTATCAAGCCAGCTTAGGCAAGGCTCCTTTCGAAGTTCTCTATGGACGAGTCGAACGCCTCTTAACTGGTCAGAAACCGGGGAAAGACAACTCTTTGGCCCGGATATGATTCAGGAAGCAGAAGAGCAGGTTCGCGTTATTCGTGAGAAATTGAAAACAGCCCAATCTCGTCAAAAGAGTCAATATGATCGTAAACATAAGCCTATGACTTATGAAGTCGATGAGAAGGCTTACCTTCGGGTTACTCCGTTAAAGGGAACCCATCGTTTCGGTATCAAAGGCAAATTGGCTCCTCGTTACATTGGACCCTTTCGCATTCTTGCCAAACGAGGAGAAGTTGCCTACCAATTGGAACTACCTCCGCATCTTTCCAGAGTTCATGATGTCTTCCACGTTTCGCAACTCAGGCGTTGCTTCGCGGATCCTATCCGTGGAGTGGACCACGAAACGCTTGATCTACAAGATAACCTCTCCTATCGGGAATATCCCGCTCGTATCCTTGATCAGGCCGAGCGTACCACTCGACGTCAGAATATCAAGTTTCTCAAGGTTCAATGGTCACACCATTCCGAGAAAGAAGCCACTTGGGAAAGGGAGGATCGTCTTCGACTCGAGTACCCCACCTTCTTCCCGGAGGATCCTAAATCTCGGGACGAGATTCTTTTGAGTGGGGGTGAGTTGTTACACCCTAGCTAGTTCAAGCATTAGAGTGTGCATCATGTTTAAATTTCTCTTAAATTTGAAATGGGGAAGGCAGAAACCCCCAACACCCCCCCCCCCCTGGAAACAACTAGGGTTTACTAAAATTATTTTCAATGAACCTGAAATGCCCTTCTAAAAAGTTCACCCTCTTTGTCTTGGGTTAAAACCTCTGGCAAAATTGGTGCACATTTTTCTAGGTCAACAGAAGGCCATTGAATTAAATCATAAGTATTTTAATTTGGGCATTTAAATGCTATAAAATAATTTAAATGCCCAAATAATTCTGGAAATAAATGTTTGTTGTTGGAAATAATCTAAACAAAGGCCACAATTATTTTCAGCATTTTTGGAAATGTTTTAGTATTTTAATTAAAGCCCAACAGTTGCAGTTAAATAGAAAAACAGAAACATATAAAAAAGAGAGAGAGGGAAGCTACCTGGGCCCTACCTGTGCTGGCCCAGCCCACCTGGCTCGGCCCAGCTGACTGGCCCTGCCAGTCGTCGTCCTCCTCCCGCCAAAAGGACGCGGAGCGCGTGGACGGCGCCCGTGGCCACACGCCGGCCACCTCCTGCTTCCGCCGACGCCCGGGAGACGTCCAGGGATGCCACGCGACCCCCACGTTCCCCTCTCATTCTCTCTCACTCTCCCCCTCGTCTCCCTCACTCTTCCCTGCGATGGCCGAGCGCGTACCCCGCCGCCGATCGTCGTAGTTGCCACCAAAGCCACCCCCTCACCCCTCCAATGAGCCCAATAGCTCCGCCTCGTCGCCCTGAACCTCTCCGCTGACCCACGCAACTCCAAACACCGCCGAACACCGTCTTCACCCTCATCTTCAACCTCGGGCACCCGAGCCATCTCCGGTCGATTCGCCGCCGCCAGGACCTCCCCGAGCTCGCTGACCCCCTCTCCGACCCCGCTGTGAGCTCCTCTTCCTTTTCCCCTAGCTCCCGTGCTCGTTTGGCCCCTGTAGTCGCCATTTCCACCGCACCCGAGAGCTCCCCGCCGCCGGCCATGGCGCCGTTGTGGCCAGAGCCACTATGGCTCGAAGCCAAGCTCGCCGTTGTGCTCAGCGCAGCACCAGGAACCCGTAGTAGCCACCAGCTTCTTCTCCCGTGCACCGTAGCCTCAAACCCAACCCCGCCCGAACTCCGGCCGCCACCACGAGCTCGATTCTGGCGAGCTCGCCCCACCCCAGCTCCTCCCACTTGCCCCACTAGATGCGTGCGATCCCCAGCTACGTGTAGCACGTCTCCGCCGTCGATTTGGTCACCGGACCAAATCCGAAGCCCTCCGCCGTCCCGCCTCGCCGGTGACTCAACGCCGGCGGGATTAGCCCCACTGACCAGGGGTTTGACCCTAGTTTGACTCCCCTGAGTCAATGACAAGTGGGCCCCCCTGCTAACTAAATCAAATTAGTTTAACTAAAAATAATTAGTTTAATTAACTACTGACACGCGGGACCCACCAGTCAGGTTTGACCTGGACGTCCCCGTTGACCACTGACGTCACCCTGACGTAATGCTGACGCAGTAATTCAATTACTGGATTTATTCTTTAATAGGAAATTCCAGAAAATAGTCAAAACTTCTAAAAATCATAGAAAATCAACCATAGCTCCAAATGCAAAGATTTATATATGAAAAATGATCAGAAAAATTCAATCTATCCATCTGTAATGGTTTCATGCATGACAAAACAAGTTTACCTTGCTGTTTAAGCAGAATAAGGAAATGCACTATTAAGGCCATGTTTAATGAGCTAATATTTGAATCTTTGATTCAAATGAGTTCATTCCTTTCTGTTATAACTTGCATTAGGCCAAGACACAATCATATTGCCATGTCATAGCATGCATCATATTGTTGCATATCGTCATGTGTTGATTGTGTTCCGATGTGTTCTTCGTGGTAGGTTCTGCCTCTGAGGATATTCACGAGTATCCAACTGAAGGGCAGTATCCCACTACCACTCCATCAGGCAAGCAACCCATTGATCATTTCGATACAAACCCATGTTCTCGCTTGTGCTCTTGTTTACTGCATTAAGACAACGCGATTCAAACTGCTGTGTGTTACGGTAGTTGAACCCTTATCCTCTGCATGACCAGTCATTGCCACAGCAACTAGATGAAACCCACTAGCATGTGTAGGAGTTGATTGAGCCATGTATGTGATTCCTACCTTGCTATGCCTGCTATGCTTAGAGTTGTGTCAGATCTGGTTCATCTGGGTGATGGGCTAGAGTGAAATGCTTGTGTCGGTAATATCAGGGATGTGTTGAACATCTTTCGGTAAAGGTATCGATGAGAGGCCATGTAGGAGTACATGGTGGGTTGTTTCATTGAGGCCGTCCATAAGAACTGAGATCTGTATGTGTGATTTAAGATGCAGTTACTATCGTACATTGGGCCCGAAACCAATGGACCCTCTCGGCTTCTTAGTCACCCTAGTACTCTGTCCAGGAGTTGCAAATAGTTTCTGGTGCTTGTAGGTTATGTGTTGGCGGCCGTGCGTAGCACTGACCCTAGGGGTGCGCTATGTTGCGGTAGATACACCGTGGCACGGTGTACCGAGTCACCTGTTTGGTGTCTCGGGAACCCTGTTCACATCGTTCGGGGCCGTATGTGGAAACCTCGGCCGGACTCCCTGCGGATGGAACCTGGATAGGCGATAAACCTGGACTAGAGACTTAAGTGTTTAGGTAGGCCGTGGCCGACACCCTCGCTGGGCTTCCGCTTGAAGGTTGCCGAGTACATGTCGTGTAAACGGCGGTAAGTGGTGAAAGCGTGTATGAAGAAGTACACCCCTGTAGGGTATGAAACTATTCGAATAGTCGCGTCTGCGGTAAAGGACTACTTGGTTGCCTATACAGTTCATAGACAAGTTAATGGATACTACTAAAAGACTCAAGATAAGTGTGAGTACCGAGGATGGCCCTCTCGTAGGATGACGAGGGAGGATCCCCGGTGGAGTATTGTGTTGGTGAGTAGTGGACTCGTGTGCGAAAACTATTTTACTAGTGGAGTTCCGTAGGATAGCTTAGCCAAGAGTCAAAGCTGGCTTGCTGCATTAACCCCACCACCTTCTTGAGAATAAGCATGTATAGTAGGTTCTGATGTAAGACTTGCTGAGTACCTTTGTACTCATGTTTGCTTAATTACTGTTTTCAGACGACAACACCGCCCCCTCCGATGGGTTCTACGTAGACCTTGATGTCGACGAGCGACTAGCCACCCAGGTGGTGATCCTGGCCACGGAGGGCCCTATGTAGATAGACAGGCTTCGAGAAGCCTTCTTTCTTTCTGGAGTCTGTACTCAGACTAGTTGCTTCCGCATGTGCTTGTATGTTTGTACGACTTGAGTGTCGGGTCATGTGACCCCTATCTGTATGAACATGTTATGTATGGCTCCCTGGAGCCTTTAAATAAAGTACTTGAGTTGTAGAGTTTTGTTGTGATGCCATGTTGTATGTAATCATATCGGGCATATTGTGTGTATGATTGAAATGCTTGGTATGAGTGGGATCCGACAATCTAGTTGTTTATCCTTGGCAGCCTTTCTTATGGGGAAATGTAGTCTAGTGTTCCTCGAGCCATAGTAGTCCGCTACAGCCCGGTTCACCGGAGTCCTGCTAGCCTAGCACTACTGTACAGGACACTTGACTGGCCGGCATGTGTTTCACTTTGTTCCTATGTCTGTCCCTTCGGGGAAATGTCACGCTGTGACTTCCGGAGTCCTGCCTAGCCTGCTATAGCCCGGGTTCCCCGGAGTCCTGTTAGCCCAGTGCTACAGCCCGGAATCAATCGCTGATGACCGACATGCTCGATGTGATTCATGTATGCCTATCCCCATAGGTATGTGCCTCTTTGGGTTCATGACTAGCCATGTCGGCCCGGGTTCTTTGTCATATGGATGCTAGCGACACTATCATATACGTGAGCCAAAAGGCGCAAACGGTCCTGGGCCATGGTAAGGCGACACCCGTGGGATACCGTGCGTGAGGCCGCAAAGTGATATGAGGTGTTACCGGCTAGATCGATGTGACTTGGAATCGGGGTCCTGACAGCGTTGGCATCAGAGCCGGACTGCCTGTAGGTTTGTTGAGCCAAACTGGTCGATGTCGAGTCTAGAAATGCTTTAGTTATATGTAGGGGAATTGATTGTGGGAGGGAACGTAAGGCTCTTTTACTCCTTTACCCTATGCCTCTGATCTGAGTCATTCTCTTCTCATTCAGCGTGGGTTAAGGACTAGGCTCTCTCCTTCTACCAAGTTCACGTGTTACTAATCCATAGTAGCTTATAGGATTGTTGTTACAAGTCCCAGTTCAGTTTCTACTATCCTTAGTATGTTGCTAATTGGATCAGAACCTTGATATGATGTTGTTGAGTGGTATTGCGAACTGTTGTGGATGTCTCAAATCTTTTTCTGAGCATTTACAGCTGTTATGCCTGTCCAATTTTCCCTAGAAATTCTGATGTCTTTGCATTGTGGTTGTGCTTTCAGATGGCCAACCATGTTCAAAACCAAGTGGTTCGCCTGACCCGGTGCCTCGACGTGCCTGGTCATACTGCTATGCTAGTCCGGGTAATGATCGAGACGGGCTACCGTTGGTATCCCGAATACACTGTCGAAGAGCAGTTCCGCGACTTTAATCAAAGCCAATATCTCTGCACCGTCAGGATATTTCCTTCTTATCCTGGATCTACCGAGCCCCTTCACTGTTCCTAAGACTCAGGGTTACTGTTGAGATGACTGTGCAGGATGCTGCCTATTCCATGATGACCATCTTGCGAGTCCGGACTGGCCTGCTTCGGAACACCGACTTCCGTTACATGCCAGCTTCACTTCCGTTACATGGATGCTAGCAACACTATCATATACGTGAGCCAAAAGGCGCAAATGGTCCCGGGCCATGGTAAGGCGACACCCATGGGATACCGTGCGTGAGGCCGCAAAGTGATATGAGGTGTTACCGGCTAGATCGATGTGACTTGGAAACGGGGTCCTGACAAGTATCTATCATACAGAACATACGTGCAAAGCACGTGCCTTAGTAGAAGTCTAGGTGGCTTTGGAACATCGGACGGAAGTAGAAAAGGATCCACACGAAGGGAGCTGGGCAGTAGAGCAAGGCAGGTTTCGAAGGAATATATACCTGAGGGTCGTCGGCATGTCGCAAAGACGGCGTCGGGAGGCCGCATCTTGGCCACAATACGGTAGGGAGGAAGAAGGGGTCGGAGGACCTCCCAAGCAGGTGCTCTCTCGGAGAGAACGGTACGGCCGCCGATCGGGACGCGCGGGCAGCCATTGGTCTCCTCCCTCGCCGCCGACGACAGCGTGAACGATGCACCTACACCCCTGCCCCGGTCGAGGTTGTCCGTCCGGATTTGTGACCAGCCGTGAGCTAAGAGAGAGTGTGGCCACCTATGTGTTGCTTAGATCTGGAGAGCATGAGAGAGTGAACGAGAGGAACCCTAGTAAAGCAAGTGCTAAGGCTCCTGCTTTTATATATAGTGGAGTGATTTTGTTGTACCAGCTTCAAAAAAAAGCGCTCCTACGTGTACCCGCGAGTAGGTGTGAGAGAACTAGTGCGTGCGTGCACCGCTTCTCTTCGTGAGAGTACAATATACTATGCCCAAAGAACGTTCACCCCAAGAGTAATAGTACAAGTGTGTGACGTGTGAGCTCAAATAAAATGTGTGCGTCGTCTTTTGTTTTTTAGAAGTTCTGAGGGTAGGGTGTGAAGAGCACATATGTGCGTGACGTCTACCTGCAGATAGACGGTGGGTGCGACGTGCGAGTCTGCGAGAGGACTCGGGAGAGTCGTGACTCGTGAGGGTGTGTGTGCGTGAGAGAGAGGGGGGCACGTATCAATGCAATGCATGTGTCCGTAAATCATTATCCGACAAACGTTCGCCACAATCCTTTTCCTGACGAACGCCGTAAGGACCGTTAGATCGGCATCTGGCAGTGTCAGTTTTGCCATGTCATTTAATAGAACAGCCACTCCTCCTACACACAAATCTTCCACGTGAGTGTTAGCAACTGCCGTATGCTCCCTCCGTTCCGAAATGCAGTGCATATAGCTTTATTGAAAATTCAAACCTTGCAAACTTTTACCAAGTTTTCGTGTACCAAATTCTACATGTAGAATACCATGTATATATCATTTCATTCATCTTCGAGAGGTAACTATAAAGTTGGGTGAGGAGTCTACAAAGAAAGACCATCGTATCACCCGCACCAATTTCAAGCATCCTTTAGTGTCGAGGAATATTATAGGAACTCTATATGATATGATTTTTATAGAATTTTTTCCTTTAGAGCCAATTGGTTCATAGGAATAGATTCATATACTCCACATTTCAAAGGAAATAAACATGATATCATTTCTATAGCTTTAGAGCCACTTGGTTCATATGAATGGATTCCTATACTCAAAGGAAAATAAACATTAGCATATATTCAATAGAAAAGTTCCTATGATATGAACCAAATTACATCTCTTTTCTAATCCCTCCTCATAGGAATTGAGAAAAATGTCATCTCTATATTCAATAGAAAAGTTCCTATGATGTGAACCAAATGACATCTCTTTTCCAATCCCTACTCATAGGTATTGAGATTCTCCATGTCATCTCTTTCCCTACAACTTCCGTGTATACATCTTCTATTCCTAAATAGATAGTACAACCCACTAGTAGCTTTTTTCCAAAACATGTGACTATGGCACAAGAACTATATAGTGTGCCAATAACTTTGAAAGATGGTCGCTGGATGAAGCTAACCCGACAGTGCAGAGATAGGAAAATTCGAGCACTACTGGCCGTTGGATATCATCAACATTCCACCAGATCTGCCACATGTACAATTTAGAAGACTCCATGGTTGAACTTAAGCATAATGCACAAACCTCAAAACACAAGCACTTCTCCTTTGTTCTAGAATCTTCTGTATCACAATTGATTATTTTTTTCTAAATGAATTGCCATTATTTGTTTTTTACTTTATGATTTACTCCCTCCGTTCCAAAATAGATGACCCAACTTTGCACTAACTTTGTACAAAGTTAGTGCAAAGTTGGGTCATCTATTTTGGAACGGAGGGAGTACAATGCACAACCCCATGAATCTTAACATTTTTATAGAACTTATTGATTTTGAATAAGATGAACTATAAGAACTAAACGAACATCTACATCATGCATATATGACTGAAAGCTTTACATCCTATAGTGTGTATTTATTCATAATTTGGTTTCGAAATCTCATGCGTTCAATACATGTGTACCTTACTAGTTTTGAGTAGAGTAGCAAATTTCACGCGGCCCCGGGTATATCAAAATGCAGGGCCCATGCATCATTGCCTTTCGGTCGAACCTACGTCCACAATTTTTTGTATGTACTATATCTCCACTGGTCCCTGAACCCAAAATGCTGCCTTGTTCCTGTAAAACCATGCAGCCCACTTATATTTAAGGCGTCGACTCGAACCCGTTTACTACGACGTGGCCCCGCACGCCGTAGTACCCCTACAAACCCTACCGCCGCACTCATCATCGGTTTTCTTCAAGAGGACGTGTAACATCCCAAATTTTCAATTTGGAATGTTATGCATTAGATCATCATGCATATCATATTTTATTTTGCATTTTGGTTGATCCTAGAAATTGTACGCAACTCAATGACCCACGGAGGGAATAAAATGACTTTCCCAAAATAAAGAAATATTGAGGATTGAATAAAAAATCAAATAAGATTTTATTTTGGAGTTTTTCGGTGTTTTATTTGAATTTAGGAAAAATGTGCGTTTTTGAAAATTGCATTTAGGGCCCAAATAAATGTTCACCTTGTGCGGCTTGATTTTAGAAGCCTGCGAAAATTTATTTCGGAATTTTTGGAGTAAGTTTAGTATTTCTTTTTATTTTTTTCTTCCGAGCGGAATAATTAAAAAAACGAACCGACTTCGGGCCGTACCCGAGCGAGACACCGCCCGGGGGCAGCCTTTAAATAGCGCCACCCTGAGCCGCCCCAGCCCATCAGCCCCGCCTCGATCCGCGCGCGCTGCCGGGGCCGCCGCCGCCGACGATCCCGCCGCCCGAGGTTTGTCGTGCCTCGTTTTCCGTGCTGAAAAAAAAGAGAAAAAAAATTCGGCGTTCGTCGTTTTTCTTTTTCTCGAATTAAATCCGTGATTTTTCTGATCGAGATTCCTGATCCGATTTTCGTTTTAGTTTAACTTTTCGCTCGTTTATCGGAATCAGGCGATTCAAGCGCCTAGGGATTCGTCTCGAAACCCTCTATCCGTTTAACCAACTAAAACAAGTTTTTGCTATTGTAAAATTTGCCCTAGATCCAGATTACTAGAACGAAGTTGTTTTCTTTTGCCGTTTGACTTTCGTTGCTTCGTTCGATTTGATTCTTTTTGCCAACCGAAGTTCTTAAGTTGAACCTTCTGGTTAGATCTCTTATTTGAGTTTTACCTGTGCATTAGATGAGTACTTATTGTATGCTTGTTTGTTTTTCTACGATAGAATACACAGATTGCGCCACCTGTTACTTCGAATCGTTAGGTTTCGCGGATCATCAGTAAGGCAAGTAACACTTTGATCATATCTTTCCTACTACCCAGTTTTATTGCATTAGATGAATCCTCACACATTGATGATTAGGATCTAACTAAATTGTGGGATGGGAAGTAGATGAGGTAGTACCTATCACCTGTTTATTATCAAACCTTTGGGAGTTACTTCTATGTTTGCTTATTATGCCATGCTATGCTAGTAGACGTGGATTGGGTGAGTGAAATCCATGACAGATGTGAGATTATTAATTAATGGTTTATCTAAGGTGGCAACTTAAACACACATCTGGGTGGATTGAGGCACCTGGGTATTCTAGGACTTGCCTGTTTTCTTCTGGACCGCCACCCAGGCTCAAAGGGATCATGAGACTATTCATGCTAGAAACTTCCGTGTGCAACCACAAGCTATTATGGGCTCTAGCATAGTTGACTAAGTCGTGCGAACTCTTACAGTGGTAGACTAGCAGATGTAGGGGATGTAGGTGGTATGGTCTACCCGATCATAAGGTGCTAGCGCTTATGAAAGACTATGTCTCGGTCATCCGTCTTCTCAAACACCATGTAGTGCGAGAAACCAAACGGAGGCGATCGAGCCTTGTGGGGAAAAGTGCGCAAACCTCTGCAGAGTGTAATAAACTAATCATGGTTAGCCGTGTCCCCGGTTATGGACATCTTGAGTATCTAGTACTTGGATTTTCATGTGAATCTCAACATGTTACTCTAAATTAATTTTGTTGGGTTATGTTTAATGATGATGCTTAATTGGGATTGAGAATGCTGTCAACCATTCTCAATGTTTAACAACCAGCATGTTAGTTAAATAAATTTATTCCTTTGAAGTAGGGAAAAATTGGCTTTACGCAAAACTGTAACCATAGAGATTTTCACCAGCCAAATATGCATATAGTATAGCTGTTTCACTCCATTACTCTCTATGTGTTACCTTGCCAGCATATTCCATGTGCTGACCCGTTTTTGGGCTGCAACGTTAATGTTGCAGACTTTTCAGACGACCATTAAGGAGTTTTTATGTCATGGTCCTATACTCAGTGATGCCGTTGGAGTTGATGGACTCACTTATCTTCCAAGCCTTCCGCTGTTATCGTTATTAGATGGCCTTAAGCCATACTTATTGTAATAAGTTCTCTTTTCAGACACTCGATATAATAAGTGTGTGATTGCTACTCTGTTATAAATCCTCCGAGTACTGTGTGGTGTCAGCATTACTGATCCAGGGATGACACCGGAGCACAGAGATCAGACTGTTTGAGGTCTGGTCGCTACAGAGATGGTATCAGAGCACACGCTGACTGTAGGACACGGCCACTAAGTTAAAGACCTAGATCACTATTCACTCTCATCTCTTCTGACCTCTCATCCTTTCTACTCTTTAGGATGGCGGATGCAAGGAACAAGTTCACACAACCGGATGAAGATACACCCTTTGGACGCCACTTGAAGGAAGTCACTAGATACCTGAACATAGGAGTACCAAGCTTCACCGAAACCTACAACGCCACTTTACCTGAAGAAGAGCGCTGGATGATTCAAGTTCAAGTTCCAGGAAGGACGTTCATGCCAGTCACTGAGCCCATAGAATTTTCTTTTGATGCACCAACTTGGAATCTAGGAAAGAGCATGGCAGCTCACATCGCCATGGGACGCATTGGAGAAGTCTACCGCAATGATCTCAAGGATACTATCTACCAGATTTGTGGACGCCGAGATGAACACTGGAAGATGATCGGCACCAGGAAGGATAGATCAATCGCAGCTTTTATCCAGGAGTTAAACCAGCACATTCGACGACAGGAGAACCAGATGTGCGCCGACATGATAGATCTGAAGAAGGCTAAGACTAGAATCAAGGAACTGGAGGAAGAACTCAAGGCTACACGTGAAGATTATGAAGAGGAAATTGAAGTATTGGTGGAGAAGAATGACGACCTAATCAAGAAGATTGGAATATTTATGGGAGGCCCTACACCAGTAGATGAAGACGAAGAACCCCAGGAGATTAGCCCGGAAGACTAAATCATCATGGACGGCACCGACTCGGAAGCAGATAGTGGCGATGATGACTATGTTGACGAAGCTGGGGCAGATATCATGGAGTCAACAACCGTAGAATATTTCTAGTAGACCACCTCATCAGTAGTAGTAGTCCACCATGTAAATATAGTAGTCCGAGCACTTTTGCGATAGATAGATCGATTGTATGCCCTTGTTTGATTGAATGAAGTGAATTGTTTGTTTTTGCCTCATGTTCATATGGGTAGTGTTTTCTCTTTAGACCCCTCTATTCTTATATCTCATCTTTTCTAAAAACCCTTAGATGCCTCCAACCCAAGCTCTTAGGTCACCCATGTTAGTAACCTCGCCCGGAGCAGAATATGTGGCTAGTCTATGGTGTGATCGGTTACCACTAAGGATTGGTAACTATGTTTTTCCCTCAGACCTAATAGTATTGGAATCTCAAGGATTGGATGTGATAATAGGCATGGATTGGTTATCAAAGTATGAAGGGAATATTGAGTGTGCTAGTAAGTCAATTTTTCTTACCACCCCAGAAGGGAGAAGGACCAAGTATGTATCCCGGCATGTGCCAAAGAGGACTCAAGTAAATTGCCTAACAGGAGTTGTGCAGGAGGAAGTACCAGTGGTAAGAGATTTCCCTGATGTATTTCCAGAGGAGTTGCCAGGCATGCCACCGGATAGAGATATTGAGTTTTTGATTGAGCTATTGCCAGGCACAGGGCCAATATCAAAGAGACCATATAGGATGCCAGCAAAGGATTTGGTGGAAATTAAGAAGCAGATTAAGGATTTACTGGATAAGGGATATATTCGCCCAAGTTCTTCACCTTGGGGATCGCCAGTACTTCTAGTGGAGAAGAAGGATGGATCGTTAAGGATGGTTGTTGATTATCGAGGATTGAATGAAGTAACGATCAGGAACAAGTACCCGCTACCAATGATCAACGAGCTGTTTGATCGATTGCAAGGAGCTAAGGTATTTTCCAAGTTCGATCTGCGATCAGGATACCACCAGTTGAAGATTCGAGAACAGGATATTCTGAAGACAGCTTTTACCACCAGGTATGGGCTGTATGAGTATACCGTTATGTCATTTGGTCTGACTAACGCACCTGCCTATTTTATGAACATGATGAACAAAGTATTTATGGAGTTTTTGGATAAGTTCATCGTAGTGTTCATTGATGATATCCTGGTTTATTCGAAGAATGAAGAGGAACATAAGGAGCATTTGTGTTTGGTACTTGGAAAGCACAGAGAACATCAATTATATGCCAAATTCAGCAAATGTGAGTTTTGGTTGAAGGAAGTAGGATTCCTCGGACATGTTATATCTGGAGAAGGTATAGCAGTAGATCCCGCTAAAGTTGAAACCGTGACCAAGTGGGAAGCCCCAACAAGAGTTGGAGAGATCCGGAGTTTCCTTGGACTCGCAGGATACTACCGGAGATTTATTGAGAATTTCTCAAAGATTGCGAAGCCTATGACTGAGTTGTGGAAGAAAGATACCAAGTTCATATGGATAGAGGAATGTGAGGCTAGTTTCCAGGAGTTGAAGAAACGTTTGGTTACCTCACCAGTGTTGATTTTGCCAGACCAGACCAAGGATTATGAGGTGTATTGCGACGCTTCACTTCGAGGACTTGGAGCAGTGCTTATGCAGGAAGGGAGAGTTGTTTCATATGCCTCAAGACAACTGAAGCCTCATGAGTTAAATTATGCCACGCATGATTTGGAGTTAGCAGCCGTAGTGCATGCTTTGAATACATGGAGACATTTTCTCATTGGAAATCATTGTGAGGTGTACACGGATCATAAGAGTTTGAAGTACATTTTCACACAGAAGGAGTTAAATCTCAGACAAAGGAGATGGTTGGAGCTTATCAAGGATTATGATATGAAATTGCATTATCACCCCGAAAAGGCTAATGTAGTAGCTGATGCATTAAGCCGTAAGAGCCATGTCAATATGTTAATGACGGGAGGAATACCAAGGGAGTTAGCCGAAAATCTTCATGAACTATGTTTGGAAATAGTTCCGAGAGGTTATGTAGCAGCAATGGAGATTCAGTCAACCTTGATGGATAAAATCAGGGAAGCTTAGAAAGCTGACAAAGAGATTGCCGCTATAAAGGAGAAACTGAGAAAAGGAAAAGCTAAATGATTCCATGAGGATGAGCACGACACCCTATGGTTTGAAGACCGCGTTTATGTGCCCAATGACCCGGAGATCAGGAAGTTAATTTTGCAAGAGGCACACGACTCACCGTATTCAATTCACCCAGGAAATACCAAGATGTATCTGGATTTGAAGGATATTTTCTGGTGGACCGGAATGAAGAAGGATATAGCGGCGTATGTAGCAGTTTGTGATGTATGTCAGAGAGTAAAGGTAGAGCATCAGAAGCCAGCAGGATTGTTACAACCATTGCCGATACCCGAATGGAAGTGGGATAAGTTAGGCATGGATTTTATCATGGGATTGCCCAGAACTCTTTCAGGCTATGACTCGATTTGGGTTGTAGCTGATCGATTGACGAAAGTAGCTCATTTCATCCCGGTAAAGACCACTTACACCAGTGCTAAGTTGGCAAAGATATACATGACCAGGATCGTATGTTTGCATGGAGTTCCAAGGAGTATCGTATCAGATAGAGGAACCCAGTTTACCTCAAAGTTCTGGAAGCAGTTGCACGAAACTTTGGGAACCAGGCTAGAATTCAGTACAGCTTTTCATCCACAGACAGATGGACAGACCGAGAGAGTCAATCAGATTTTGGAGGATATGCTGAGAGCTTGTGCGCTAGATTACGGATCTAGTTGGGACGATAATTTGCCATATGCAGAGTTCTCTTACAACAACAGTTACCAAACCAGTTTAAAGATGGCCCCTTTCGAAGCTTTCTACGGAAGGAGGTGCAGGACACCGTTATCATGGGACGAAGTTGGAGACCGCCAGTTGTTTGGTCCTGACTTGATTAAAGAGTCTGAACAGAAGGTGAAGTTGATTCGCGATAGGCTCAAGGCAGCCCAGTCCAGACAGAAGAGTTATGCGGATTCTAAACGCAAGGAGACAGTTTACGAAGTCGGAGACAGAGCTTATCTTCAAGTATCTCCACTTCGAGGAACAAAGCGTTTTGGAGTTAAAGGGAAGTTAGCGCCATGATTTGTAGGACCATATCGAGTTTTGGAGTGTATGGGAGAAGTGGCCTACAAGTTGGAATTGCCCGAAGGATTGTCAGGAGTACATGATGTGTTCCACGTTTCTCAGTTAAAGAAATGTCACGCGGAGATGGCTAACATACCGCCGAGAGACACAGTGCCTTTGGAAACTATTCAGTTGGATAACGATTTGACCTACGAGGAGAAACCAATTAAGATCCTCGAGTTTGCCAGCCGAGTTACTCGCAGCAAAGTTATTAAGTTTTGCAAAGTTCAGTGGAGCCACCACACGGAGGATGAAGCCACCTGGGACGAGAGGAAGATTTGCTTAAAGACCACCCTCACCTATTTTCTAGCCAACCTGAATCTCGAGGGCGAGATTCATCTTAAGGGGGGTAGGTTTGTAACATCCCAAATTTTCAATTTGGAATGTTATACATTAGATCATCATGCATATCATATTTTTTTGCATTTTGGTTGATCCAAGAAATTCTACGCAACTCAATGACCCACGGAGAGAGTTGGGGATTTCGTTATTTTCATATTTGAGTTCTCTCAAATTTTGAGAATAGGATCATTTGATTTTATTTATTTTATCATCAATTATTTCTATTACAAAAATATGAGAGAGGGCATAAAATGACTTTCCCAAAATAAAGAAATATTGAGGATTTAATAAAAAAATCAAATAAGATTTTATTTCGGAGTTTTTCGGTGTTTTATTTGAATTTAGGAAAAATGTGCATTTTTCAAAATTGCATTTAGGGCCCAAATAAATGTTCACCTTGTGTGGCTTGATTTTAGAAGCCCGTGAAAAATTATTTCGGAATTTTTGGAGTCCGTTTAGTATTTCTTTTTATTTTTTCTTCCGAGCGGAATAATTAAAAAAACGAACCGACTTCGGGCCGTACCCGAGCGGGACACCGCCCGGGGGCAGCCTTTAAATAGCGCCGCCCCGAGCCGCCCTAGCCCATCAGCCCCGCCTCGATCCGCGCGCGCCGCCGGAGCCACCGCCACCGATGATCCCGCCGCCCGAGGTTCGTCGCGCCTCGTTTTCCGTGCCGAAAAAAAAGAGAAAAAAAATTCGGTGTTCGTCATTTTTCTTTTTCTCGGATTAAATCCGTGATTTTTCTGATCGCGATTCCTGATCCGATTTTCGTTTTAGTTTAACTTTTCGCTCGTTTATCGGAATCAGGCGATTCAAGCGCCTAGGGATTCGTCTCGAAACCCTCTATCCGTTTAACCAAATTAAACAAGTTTTTGCTACTGTAAAATTTGCCCTAGATCCAGATTACTAGAACGAAGTTGTTTTCTTTCGCCGTTTGACTTTCGTTGCTTCGTTCGATTTGATTCTTTTTGCCAACCGGAGTTCTTAAGTTGAACCTTCTGGTTAGATCTCTTATTTGAGTTTTACCTGTGCATTAGATGAGTACTTATTGTATGCTTGTTTGTTTGTCTCTGATAGAATACCCGGATTGCGCCGCCTGTTACTTCGAATCGTTAGGTTTCATGGATCATCAGCAAGGCAAGTAACACTTTGATCATATCTTTCCTACTACCCAGTTTTATTGCATTAGATGAATCCTCACACATTGCATGATTAGGATCTAATTAAATTGTGGGATGGGAAGTAGATGAGGTAGTACCTATTACCTGTTTATTATCAAACCTTTGGGAGTTACTTCTACGTTTGCTTATTATGCCATGCTATGCTAGTAGACGTGGATTGGGTGAGTGAAATCCATGACAGATGTGAGATTATTAATTAATGGTTTATCTAAGGTGGCAACTTAAACACACATCTGGGTGGATTGAGGCACCTGGGTATTCTAGGACTTGCCTGTTTTCTTTTGGACCGCCACCCAGGCTCAAAGGGATCATGAGACTATTCATACTAGAAACTTCCGTGTGCAGCCACAAGATATTATGGGCTCTAGCATAGTTGACTAAGTCATGCGAACTCTTACAGTGGTAGACTAGCAGATGTAGGGGATGTAGGTGGTACGGTCTACCCGATCGTAAGGTGCTAGCGCTTCTGAAAGACTATGTCTTCGTCATCCGTATTCTCAAACACCATGTAGTGCGAGAAACCAAACGGAGGCGATCGAGTCTTGTGGGGAAAAGTGCGCAAACCTCTGCAGAGTGTAATAAACTAATCATGGTTAGCCGTGTCCCCGGTTATGGACATCTTGAGTATCTAGTACTTGGATTTTCATGTGAATCTCAACATGTTACTCTAAATTAATTTTGTTGGGTTATCTTTAATGATGATGCTTAATTGGGATTGAGAATGTTGTCAACCATTCTCAATGTTTAACAACCACCATGTTAGTTAAATAAATTTATTCCTTTGAAGTAGGGAAAAATTGGCTTTATGCAAAACTGTAACCATAGAGCTTTCCACCAGCCAAATATGCATATAGCATAGCTGTTTCATTCCATTACTCTCTATGTGTTACCTTGCCAGCATATTCCATGTGCTGACCCGTTTTCGGGCTGCAACGTTAATGTTGCAGACTTTTCAGACGACCGTTAAGGAGTTTTTAGGTCGTGGTCCTATACTCAGTGATGCCGTTGGAGTTGATGGACTCACTTATCTTCCAAGCCTTCCGCTGTTATCGTTATTAGATGGCCTTAAGCCATACTTATTGTAATAAGTTCTCTTTTGAAACACTCGATGTAATAAGTGTGTGATTGCTACTCTGTTATAAATCCTCCGAGTACTGTGTGGTGTCAGCATTACAGATCCAGGGATGACACTGGAGCACAGAGATCAGACTGTTTGAGGTCTGGTCGCTACAGGACGAGGGAGAAGCCGATTTGTAGTGGAGGCGGTTTCAAAAAAAGGATCTGTAGTGGAGACCCCTACCCTAGGGTGCCCTAGGTAGCTGCCGCATGCATCATTGTTTTCTTTTTTCTTTATGCTCTTGCGCCTTAGAGTGAAATGATAGTTTCTTCGTCCGTCTAGCTTAATGCGGGAAAGGTGGGGCTTTGTGATTTGACCCCTCGTCGCGCATTTTCTACTACTGCAGGGCTACGACCGGGGTGCCTCCAATTCCAACCACTGCTCTGAACTGTAATTTGGTGCATCGCACGTGGAACAAGACGGTGGATGAGCCACATGTCGGCCAGAGGGGTCATGTTAAGTGTGTCGCCATTTCGTGTGCGGACTGACCTTGCTTGAGTTGCTACGCTAACACGAGAGGAGCAGCCTACCACTTGGTTTTGCTCCTTGGTGAATCCCGACTATATTGATCTAAAAAGATACGTGCTGAACTACCCTCTTCGTCTCGGTTTTTTATTTTTAGGCGTCTCAGTTTATAGGGCCTGCACGTAGTTCTAGGTCATCCATTTGACTAACTAAATATGAGTTACTATGTCACAAAAAGTATATCATTGGATTCTTAAGCGGATGTACTTGTATTTAAAAGTCGAGGGCGGGGATTTTCCTGCGTGGTAGGCGGCGGGGCAGTTCCGCCTTGTCGGTTCGATAGAGACACGAGAAGACGAGGGAGTAGGCTGCTGCAAACATAGGGCTGTGTGATTTGACAGCGAGTTACTGCTGGACAGGTGGGGCCCCGTGATTTGACTTGCCATTATCATTTTAACTGTGGGGCTACAACCGGCATGAGTCTCTCAGATTCCTGACCACCTCCATACAGGTGCCTCTCCCAATGCTCCACCATGTAGTAGAGGCTGGCTCTTGCATGAGAGCCCACTTCTCCACTTTTTCCTTGCCTCTCTTTCCTCCACATATGCAAAAATGCCATGTAAAGCGCACTATTGTACTTACTTCTACTTGCTCCTACAGGTGCTTAAGCTTGCCACATAGGCATAAAGTCTGATGTGGCAAGTTAATCAAGAAGAGAGAGACTAGTTTGGTGACCCAAGGAAGAAACGGTGCTAAGCGCGTGTACCTAGGTGAAAAGACAATTTTGAGTCTATAGCTAATTAAATGAAGCAAACTTAGCAACACCATTTCATTGGAAGAGGTCACTCCTTGGCAAATGCAATAAATACATGCGCTTAGCACCGTTTCTTCCTTGAGTACGAAGAAAGAGATAGAGAGGAGTAAAAAATACACTTATAGCCAACCTTGTTGTAGTATGAGTGACTAAGTGATGACTATGTATGACATGTCAACATCAGATAGCCTAACGCACCGTGTTAAATCTCCAAGGGCGGTCGTGGTAGGCGCGACCATGATACGGGCTGCTGGCAGCCCTTGGATCTGAGATCGAACGGTAGCATGCTAAGTTGCTGAAAATTTGCAGAATAACCCTCCAGGATAGGATATTCACCCATAGGTCTAGAATCACGCCATGCAACCGTTCGATCTCAGATCCAAGGGCTCTCGGAAGCCCATATCATGGGAGAATGGAAAGCCACTACCCTGCCGTTCGCACGCTGGCAGTTCGCTCCTACTCGTCCCCGCACGTCTTTCAATACTACGGCAGTTCGCTCCTAGTCATCCCGTCCATTCACATTACGGCAGTTCCACTAATCCTAACCCTCCTCCCAAATCTATGGCGTCCCAAATCTCCATGATCAGCGGTGAGTACAAGGTTAGAACCATCACCGGCGATGAGTTCGACGTCATCTACACCCGTTCTTCCGCGATGGTGAAAGGATGCCTTTCTCGCTTCAGCCGCATGTTTGAAAACTCAGATGATGAGTGGGTCGCTAGGCTAGATGTTGAGTACACCACAGTCCTGGGACGAGAGAAGGATCTAAAGGACGAAGAGAGGAAGAAGCCCGTCGTGATCTAGGTTTGTGTACATAACGTTTTCTTGGTCTACCACATATGCCATGCCAACGTTGAGTGCAAGGATTTTAAGAACTTCCTCCAGGACAAAACAGTGAAATTCGTTACTGTAGACTTTGGTAACGACAAAGAAGTCCTGCGTCGGATAGGCCTTGTTGTAGGCAACACCTTCGACCTCCAGAAGAATCGACTAGTGTCCTCTCGTCAGCCTTCAATGCTGACCCTGGCAAGAGCCATGGTTCATCCTTTGTACGGTAAACTGGAGAAACCTCATTACACGTTTCATCGTCATGCATGGCAGCGGAATGTACTAGATATAGACCACATCCACTACGCTTCAATGGATGGCTACCTTTGCTTCAATATCTACAAGGGTTGGATGAAGAGCAATAGCCAAGTGTGCAGTTCAAGCAAAGAAGTATCGGCCAAGAGGAAGAGGGACAAGGACGAAGTCGAGGACGTGGACGAGAACTCCGAGTAAGGTGGCAGTGTCGTTGCTCATGGTGGTTCTAATGCAGTGTCTACCGGAATAGTTGCAAAGTTTAATTTCAGGTGTGCTTAATTTAATTTGAGGGGTGTGTGGTGCTGAGCCCCTAGCAGAACTATGTTATGTTTCTTTTTATTTCTTTAACT
Source organism: Triticum urartu (assembly GCF_003073215.2). NCBI lineage: Eukaryota > Viridiplantae > Streptophyta > Magnoliopsida > Poales > Poaceae > Triticum > Triticum urartu. The sequence goes on along the minus strand of NC_053028.1, from coordinate 587,144,041 downwards.
CTTCAGTACGTACATACTAGTATTTCTTACATTTCATCTTTTAGTTGTTATAGTACTACCACTCGTTTCTTCACATTATATACGTACAATATATATGGCCAACATCATATAGCCAGCAGTTTAGTTGTCAAAGAATTTCAGGGTGCTTAGTTTTGTCAAAGAATTCCAGGATGCTTAGAGGATGCTTGGATCCAAGGGACTTATTTTAGTCTGACTAAAAATAGTCTCTTTAAGAGGCTAAAGTTCCAAGCACCCCTGACTAAAGAGGGGCTAAAACTAGTCTTGAGACTAAAAAATTTTAGTCAGGGGTACCCCTACTAAAATGTGGATTAGTCCTCTCTCTACTCATTTAACTCCTCTCCTTTAACACAGGCGAGTTCTAGATTGGAGGGTTTGGAGGATAATAAATGCTCATTAACTTGATTTTAGCCTTTTTAGTATTTGGATCCAAGCATGGGTGAGGCTAGCATGTTTTAGTCCCACTACTTTTAGTCATGGGACTAAAACGTATCCAAGCACCCTCTTAGTTTTATTTGAGGGGTGGGTTGTGGTGGACACCATTATTGTGACTAGCCTTTTTAATAGTACTATATGCATAATTTGGCGACGAGTGCTCTCTCTATGTACCACCTTTTTTTAATTTCAATTTTTGCTCAATGGCGCAATCCATCGATAGTACTTCTGTACAAAAGTATACATTTTTTAAAAGGCTAGAGTACTATTCATCACATATATAGTTAGTTAAATTCTCAACCTATAACGACGTGCATGCAATGTAGTAAACCGGTACGGAGGAAGTATAGTAAAAATGAGGTGATTTTAGCGAGCGATCGGCGGGGGAGCATGGCCTGTCATGCGGTCCCACGTATCATGATGTACCAAGGCGATGCGCGTGTCCCTCTTGAGGCAGAAGCAACACTAGTATGTGGTTTGAGATGGTGGCGAACCGAAGTGTGAAATAATGGTAGCTTCGTCCATCTAGGAAAGTGCGGCATTGTGATTTGACGTCTCATTGCTCATTACTACTACTGGGCCGGTATGAGTGGGGTGCGTCCCCCCTGCTGTTCTGCACTGTTATTTGGTGCTTGACACGTCGACCCAGTTGCTATATGTCCCACATGTCGGCGACAGGAAGTACAGAATTCATGAAAGGGAGCATCGACGGAGGAGTATACTACAGAATTCATGAAAGGGAGCGACTTAGTTTTGGAAAAATCTGTTTTTACGGAGTACGTACCCACTAGGGTTTATAGGGCTCATCTAAAAAACACTCGTTTTTCCGTTTGATAAGTCTCAATTCTACTATACTAGTAGTAGTACCATTACATGTTGGATTTCGAGGTGCGTTAGATCACCCGACGCAAGCAGTGTCAAGAGGAAACTAACCAATGCATGTACAAGTTCATGGAAATTTAGTGGTCATTCATGCATTCGTTCTAATTAATGCCTCGGTAAACATAACTTCTTGAGAAAAATGAGCGTACTATTTACTTGTGCAAAATACAAAATTAATTCGACCACTCACCGTCTACCTTGGTTGGAGAGATTTTGAAATTGAGCCATAAACTGGAAAGGAGGGAGTAGTAACTTTTGTCTCGATTACTATTTGTGGCCTTGTATAGATGCAAAGTGTAATTTTTATAGTGGCCTTGTATAAGTAAATGGAGGGAGTACTAACCAAAGTACGTAGTAGGGACGAGGAGTAAACGGGGGGAGTAGTAAAATTTTCTCCTCGTGTTGCGAGCCACCGCGCGCGTGGGCGAGGGAGCGGGCGTAAGGCGTAGTAAGCAAGCTTCACCTCATCCTGCGAGCCACCGTGCCCGTGGTCGGGGGAGACTGCGTACTAAGCAAGCTTCTCCTCGTTCTGCGAGTTGACGGGACACATCAAAAGTACTCCAGTGTATAGAGCCTTGCCTCTAAGGTAGGCCCCACATGGTTTGCCTCTTTTTTTAATTTAACATAATGCGTCAAGTCGCAATTTGTTTGTTCACCCGTGGTAGACGATCCTCCCTCCACCAAGTGGACAACCAGTACACGTGCCAAATTACCATGTGGGCTGCCTTTTTCGTACAGAAATGAGCTCCACCGTGTACCCGCGCGGGTGTGCTTGGGAAAGAGACGGGAGTACGTGCACCGTGCGTGCACCTCTTCTCTTCGTGCACGTCCCCCACCTACGTGGGTGTGTGAGAGAGAGATTACCTAGACATAATGTGCCGTCCATCCCCATGCCTCCGCCCAGTCCGACCACCAGTCACCACCGCGCCCCACTGCTCCTCACCTTATCTCTCATCTTTCTCCCTCCATTTTTATATACAAGGGGCCACTATCAAAATTACAGTTTGCAGATATACAAGGCCACTAACACTAATCGATGCAATATTAATGGTGTTTGCCTCGTGGTACTATCAAAGGAGGACATTAATTATCCCTTTCATGCATGCGGGAGTTTGTAAAAAAATGCATCTTGATGTTCCATGCAATGAACAGGCATCTTGCTAGTCCATGAAAACAACACATGGCAAAATTCCACGGTGAACGAGGGATTTGAATCTATTGGATCTTGCCCGGGGTAACCAAAATATTGGCGACCCTTTTGTCCACCGGTGCCTTTGCCACCGATGAACGAGGAATGGCTCGGGTGCTCATGCCGTCATGCATCCTCCAGCACGCACGTTGGAGACGAGCTCGCACGAGCTGTGTTTTTTTGTCCCACAACGCCGCCCGCAGACCGACCGGCGACCCGCAAATTACGCCATCCAACCGTAGCGGCACACATTGTGACAACAACTCAACCAACCGGACGAAATTCACGCAAACACGTAGACAAACTGATATTTCATATAAACAACGACGGGAATCATATAAAATACCGGATTTTCATACAAACATGATGGATTTCATTACATTCAAATGAACTACGCGGTGCTAGTTCTGGACAGCACAGGTATATAATACCTGGCCTAAATGGTCGCCCGCCGAACGATTTTTGTTCCTCATGTCCGGCAGCACGATCATCGGGCTACCGGGAGCCCCGGAGGTATATGCTTCAGCGCAAAGGACGGCTCGCTTCCCCACTGCCCAACTGATATCATTGGCTGGTGCCGAAGATGATGGTGGCCGGCACCGGTTCGAGTTCATCACCGGCCACTACTTCGCCATGGCCGGCACCGACTCGAGTTCATCCTAACATTCCCCTCTTCCGTGGAGCCCATGCGGGGTCGACGAAGGTCCTCGCAAAAAAGGATCCGGCAAGACACCTGCTGTGTACGCCGGCGTCGCCTCCGCGGTGGCCTTCATGGGAGCCAAGCGGCGGCGGCCTCCCGTGTTCTACTTCTCCTCGATGATGGCGGAGGACGCGGAGGCGCTGGCCACCGACTCGTCGCTCTCTGCGCACCCGGCTTCTGTCGCTGCTTGCATGGCGTGGCCGCCGGCATGGGAGTCTCGGCCACAGTAACAGGAGACGCGGTATGAGGCGGCGGCGTGGACGGCAGCAACGACGCCCGTGCCCCACTCCTCGTCGAGCTGGCTTGGAGCGGCGAGTTGCTTAACTGCTCGCCGGCTTGGGGCGGCAACTGGCTCCGTCGGGCGAGGGGAGGGAGGTGGATCAGCGAGCTGCATAGCTCGTATCCGGCGGGCTACCCAGCCAGCTTGGATGCGGAATAACTACTCTTCGTAAGCCATTGTAAGAGTGGACAAAATGGTGGAGGAGATAGGGGAGCGGCCCGGTCATGAACGGACGTGTGTCCAGATTGGGTTTCTCGGCTTCCACACGGGCGGGTTTCATGGAGGCGTTTGAATGCGGCACGGAGGCGTGTTCAGTCGGGCGTGCCGCGAGTAGAGCCCTCGACTCTGACCTAGGACACCGCCCTGTTCTTCCACTGACATGTGGGCTCTTTGGGTGCATGGCATGCATGTCAGTGACCCAACGCAGGCAGCGCACAGCAGAGGAATTTTGGTGGGCCAGGGCGGTCAGAAGTGGGCATTTCATAAACCGATGATTGTTCATTGAGTGCGATGTCATCTTTTTCATGTAGATAAGCCTACTATGTTGATAGCCCGTTCGATACGTTGTGATTCATAAAGACCGCTACAAACATCAATGTTCTGCTTATCACAGATAAGATTGATTAATACCCGTAACCATCCATGTCCTTAACAAAGGGTGCATGCACCAATAGGTTGAACGTGTGTCTTGCGTCGTGTGCTGTGTGCATGCAGGCGTGCGAGTGTTGCGTGCGTGCAAGGGTACGTTTCAGTGTTGCATGCATGGGTGCATACGTGCGTGTGTTCGTGAGTGCATGTGTACGTGTCAGTGTTGCACGCCAGCATGTGTGCGTGTGTACGTGTCAGTGTTGCACGCCTACATGCGTGCGTGTCTTGCGTGCGTGCATGTGTACGTGCGGGGTGAGGCTACACGTCAGTCGACTGACTTTTTCATCTCTGGTCATTAGATTTTCCAGCTGTTGGATACGAAATCAAGGGCCTCCAGTTTATCATCAAACTCCACCCCCTCCCCCCCTGAGCCACCAGCCACCACCGGCCGAACTACCAGCCCCCGCCGCCTGCGGCCGGCCGGCCCTCCCCGAAACCACTCCCCACCGCCGGTCCGCCGCCGCACCGGCCATCCATCTAGCCCCCCCCCCCCGCCAAGCTTTTTCTCCGGGGATCCCCACCCCACCGCCCAATGAACGCCCCCCAACCGCCGGTCACTGCCAACCAGAGGTCACACAACTTCGAATACCCACCGACCACTAATTTATTACCATTTCTGTCCTTCATATACGCGCTGACAGGTGGGCCCTATGGTAATGTGCGCTGCTGAATGTGGACCGTTTGACTGGTCAATTCATCGTGTTATCAACAAATTACGGAGCTGTATGGTGAGCCAGTGACCGTATGATCACCCTAAAATGTACTCCTATTTTATTAACACAGTACAGACTCAAACTACCATTTCTTTCTATCATATACGGGCTGAAAGGTGGGCCCCACGGTTACGCGCCCCGATGGTGCAACACTAGTTGCGCCGCGTGGAACGTTTGACTGGTCAATTTATTGTGTCATCAACAAAATATGGAGTTGTACGGGTGAGCCAGTGACCGTATAATCATGATATGTATTTGTTTAACACGATACACACGCAAGGGCTCATATATACGCGCAAGCACTCACCGCTATAAGCACACACACGCGAACCCTACCCCTATGAGCACCTTCGAGAGAGTGGGCCAGCATATATGATCTTTAGATTTTATGAAGTCACCATAGGTGCCTCGTAGTCAAGTGGAACGTCTTCTCCCACTGAACGTACGTCGCCGGAAAATACTGAAATTAACACAAGATAAATGCGAGCACCCGGACTTTAACCTTGGTGGGCTCAAGAAACCATTGTCCTCTAACCATCCAACCACATGTTGGTTAGCATGACAAAATGTATGTGGTGACTGTGATGAGCTTATTCTGAAGTCCAGTGACCATATCGTGCTTTCGCTTCAAATACAATGACCGTAAGTGTCGTCAACAAAATACGGAGCACGCATCAAATGCAAAGTCCGTCAGTGTCATCAAAAAATATGGAGACGTATCGTGAGCTAGATACCGTTGTACTATTGTATACGCTTATTTTCTTAGTGGCCGATTGCGTGTGTGGTGTGATGGGCACATCATTTCTAGTTGTGGTGGGTCAACATGAAGACTGATGGGTCGGTTCCATCCTGCGCCACATATAGGTTGGACCGAGACGTGTTATACAAAGACCCATGTGGAGGACTCGGCGTACGACACGAAGCTACCAGAGTCGCGGAGGACTCTATCCCCACTGGTGATAAGCCGACTATATATGATTTGTAACCCTAGGCCCTTAGTATGTTATACAAGCTTGGGGGCTAGTTCGTCGATAGTATAAACACACGCACAATGCCTGGTATTCACGTGTACTTTGTACACACCCCTATGACTAATATACAGTACCAGGAGTAGGCTCTTTCTTCAACTGCAATTGAATTCTAGCATGTGCATGTGTTTATTTCATATTATCGATCCATAGAGTGAGAGCGGTTTGAAATACAGGCAATGGATGCTTTTGCAATTCATATATAAACATTAATTATTGCACTCCATGTTGTTAGTGTGAAGCACTTTATACATTTGTCACTTGCATGGATACATTCCAAATTGCTAGCTACGAAATAGAATACATGTCGAATTCAACATAAAGGGGGTTTCGAAGATTCGAATTCATAGGAAGTGCATTCATCTATTTGAACCCGAGATAGTGGCATTTTGTAAATCAGATGTAAAAGGGGGCATCAATCTTTGTTGTGAGTTTGAACATGCTATATATATTCATACGCATATCTAACTTTTTTTGCAACCAAGGAGATTATATCTGGAACCATGCATGAACTGAGGTAAGTTGCATATTTTTTAATATATACTCGTGTACAATGTATATTCAAATGTACCCCCTCCATTCCAAAATAATCGTAGCTTTAGGATTTTCAAGAGTAAAGATTTGTGAAGTTTGACAAATCCTAAAAGTTCAATTCAAGAGAACCGAAAACGTTAAGGCCTTCTTTGGTTCATAGGATAGGAATTTTATAGGAATAGGAAAATCATAGGAAGTGAGATGACATGCATGTCAATTCCTATAGAGAAAGAGATGTCATTTGGTGCATAGGATAGGAATTTTTCCATTGAGTCTAGGCAAATGTTTTTTCCTCCAAAACGTGAAGGATTGATTCCTACCCTACATAGGAATAGGAATCCATTCCTACAAACCAAAGGGCTTCAAAGGATTTTTTCCTTTGCAAATCCTATCCTATAGAATTCCTACAAAAATCCTACAAACCAAAGGAGGCCTAATGCTTCTGCTCCCAAATATTGAATTAAGCGCCAAATAGGCCTCTGGTCACCCAAAACCGCGTGAGACTAATGTTTTGGTGGTAGGAAATTACTATCGTGACTCTGGCCCGTGTAGCCTATCGGCCCGATGTCCAAAGGTCTAAACCGGGGTAGGTTTATAACTTCACCAAGACGCCAGAGAAGCATTCATACGCCGTGGGCGCCTACCCATGCGCTCGGCCAAAATCTATCCCGCCCACATTTGGGACACCTGACATGACTGTCCTACCCCCAACCCGCAATATGTCTGAAATTTTAGATGGGGGGAAGTTTGTAACTTTTCCCAAATTTCAAACAAGTGCGTCTCAAACCGAAACATTGTTCCCCCTTAGTTCCCCGCCTCCCTCCATTCCCCCATTCATACTCCGTGGGCGCGAAAACACCCTCTCCACCAGCCGCGAAACCCCAGCCCCCTCCGTCCTCCACCCCATAGCGGTCAATCCACCACCACCCTCCTCCATCACGCCGGAGTCGGTACCCCGACGTCGTCGTCCAACGCAACCGCAACCGCAACGCCCTCAAGGACTTAGCAGCTAAAGCCGAGGCAGAGCTGCCTCCACGACGTCGACGCCAACGTGCGCCGTACTAGAACAACTCCGACCACGCCGTCCTATGCCTCACTGCTGCGGCTCCACTATCACAACCGTCCACCGCACCAGAGCTATTCCCGCTACGCCGTCATTCGCCGCCTCGGATCTGCTTCCCCGCCGCCGACAGAAGGCCACCGCACCACACTCAACAACTTGGCTATGGGTTCGTTCAAGGCTGCACCGTCCTCCACAACTTCTGGTTTCCGGCGAACAACAAGAAGATCGTCGGAAAAACAGAAGGAGGAGACAGCACTGCCAGCAGAAAGAGGTACTCCTCTTCCCTTATTCGTGCAAATCTTACGTCTCCGCTCACATCGTATTCATCACACGAAATAAACTAGTTGAGCGCTTCTTACTGCATCTTCTTCGTGATACTAAATGCACAAGGTTTCCTCCCTTTTACTATTTCACCTTTGCTAGAGGTCAGTAGCCCGCCTGGATTTCAATTCAGGGTCAGTCGAACCGCAATTAAAAGATGCAGCACCCGCTTAGGCGCGCGGAGCACCTAGTCCGCCTGTTCCCCGGGGAAGCGGCGCATCGGTGTCTATCATATGGGTGTGGAGCGCAGGAGCTTCTTGCGCCCGATCTGGAGGACGGCGGGGCTTGAGTGGATGGCCGGGGGCGGTGCCAAGCACAGCGGTGCGGTGAGGTCGAGGGGAGGGCGCAGGCAGGGGGGAATACTGGGCCGGTGGTCGCTGGCATTTCGAGGAAGATCGTCAACACTGACTCGCTGGAGGTAGATGAAGGTGATCTGCCCGTTCTTTGTACATCGGACGGTGCAGAAAAAATGGACTGATATATTTGCTTTCAGTCGACTGTTATTTTCATAGAATCCTGTAGTAATTTAGTGTGCCATGCATGTTTTAGAGCTATCATATGTCTGCCGTCATTTATTTCTCACCGACCTGCTATCTGCTACCTTTACAATGTACTAATTGTGCACACACTTCACCCATACTCACACTATTGTTTTTTATGCATGGGTATTTCAGACTCTGACGCAGTGTTGATGAATGCAGAAAAGAAAAGACAGAAGTCGCTCTAGTGTAATTCGAGGATAAGCACTAAGCATTCCAGCGCTCTAACGGGTGCAGTGTCAGCAGTTGGAGACAGTAAACTTAGCTCTGCAGTTGATGATCTCAATTGCCACACACAACCATCCCAGGTGCTTGCTTTAACTTCGCATTGTCAAATGTGGTTGCATGTTGGATATGGTGTCTAGCTTGTATTGCTTCCAATTTGGATAAATTGCATCTCCTTACTTTACACATTATAGCTTTGATAATGACATGCCTTCCTGTTTTTGATACATACTACATATGTCTATTAACCATGTCCGTACATCAAACTAATGCTCTTTTGTATCCCTCGTCAATCACTTATGATGAGACAGTCACCCGGGTGGGTTTTTGTGAGACGCCATACTCGTTTAAAGATTGCAGTGTCATCCTCCCCACATGATTCTCAAGAAACAGCGAGGCTCAATGAAGATTGTCAATTGAGCTCTCTAGTTGAACACCGCAATTCCCCCACACCACCATCGCAGGTGCTTGGTCTTACTTGGCAGTGTGATATGTAGTGTTCGTCTTACATAAAAGTAGTGTTTGTTAGTATCATGCATCAATTAGTTCTTAAGAGCAAATTTTATTCCTTTTTCTTGTGGGTTTGACTTGACAAGGCAAAATCAAGAAAGAGGAAGGAAAAGAGTAAGGAAGGCAATGATGGTGGTCCTCTGCAGCAACGTAAACGGAGCATCTGTACCGATTCTCCTTGTACTGATAGTGCATTACAATGTCCAAGTCTCCACTCCCCTACTCCACCATCCAAGGTGCTTGCTCTAACTTGGCAGTGTGATATCTGGTTGCATGTTGCATATGGTGTCTTGCTCGTATTGCTCCTAATTAGTGTAAAATGCATCTTCTTAGCTTACACATGATACATGTGAATATGACACGCTTTCCTGTTTTAGGTACATACTATATCTTATGATAAGGCACCTTTAAGTCGCCACTGTGATATTGGTTGTGTCTTGCATATGATTTCTAGCATGTACTGCTTCTAATTTGTTGAAACGCCATATAGTTTGAACTTGGCAGAGTGATATTGGTTGCATCTTTCATATGGTGTCTAGATTGCAGTGCTTCTAATTTGTTGAAATGCCTTCTTCTTAGTTACCACATCATAGGTGTGAATATGTCACACCATCATGTTTTTCATACATATTCCATCCTCGCATCATGTGTTTGCCTTTCATCCGAGTAGTGTTCGTCAGTATCATGCATGAATGAGTTCTGAAGAGCGAATTTTATTCCTTTTTCTTATCGGTTTGACTTCACAATGCAAAATCATTACAGCTAAAGGAAATTAGTCCGGCAGTGGATGATGGTGGTCCTTCGGAGCAACTCAAACAGGGGGTCTCTACAAATTCTACTCCGCCATCCTCCCAACAAGATTCGCAAGACAACACAAGGCTAGACAGTCAACGTAGTTGTGTAGATGATGAGAACATTCCCCCTACTCCAACATCACAGGTGCTTGCTCTAACTTGACACTATTATATGTGGTTGCATGTTGTGTATGATGTCTAGCTTGTATTGCTTCTAACTTGAATTGCATCTGCTTACTTTACACATAATGCCTGTGAATATGACACGTGTTCCTATTTCTAGAACATGCGTGTACATGATGAGCACATCTACCCTACTCCACCATCACAGGTGCTTGCTCTTACTTGGAACTGTTATACGTGGTTGCGTTTTCCGTATGATGTCTAGTTTGTATTGCTTCTGATTATGTTGAATTGCATCTGCGTAGCTTACAACTTATACCTGCAACGATCACTTACCCATAAGACACATTTAACTTGGGACTGTGATGTAGGTTGCATCTTGCATTGTCTTCTAGCTTGTACTGCTTCTAATTTCTTGAAATGGCACTTACGACGAGACACTTTTTACCTGATAGAGTGATATTGGTTGCATGTTCATATGGTGCCTAGCTTTCATTTCTTCTAATTTTGTTGAAATGCCTTCCGCTTACTGTTTTTTCATACATATTCCATCCTCCTATCGTATGTGTGAATATGAAACGCTGTCTTTTTTTGTATATATTCCATCCTCCTATCCTGCACTTGCCTTACATCAAAGTAGTGTTCGTCTGTATCATGCATCAACCAGTTATGCAGAGCTAATTTCATTCATCTTCTTGTGGTTTTGACTTCATAAGGCAATATCAGAAAATAGGAAGGAAAAGAGTAAGTTAGGGGATGTTGGTGGTCCTCCGCACCGACGCAAACAGAGACTCTCTAGATTTGCCACTGCTACTGCTAATGAAGTTGAAGTCCCATACAGAGTTCATCTCCCGTACTCCACCATCGCAGGTGCTTGCTCTAAGTTGACATTGTGATAATTGGTTTCATGTTGCATATGTTGTCTAGCCTGTATTTCTTCTATGTTGATTAAATTGCACCTGCTAAGTTTATACGTTATACATGTGCATATGACATGGCTTTCTGTGTCTAAGAATACACTGCATCTATCTATCATACCATGTTCTTACATCAAAGTACTGTTGTTGTGTATCCCGCATCAGTCACTCATGATTGGACGCTTTTAACATGGCAGTTTGATAGTGGTTGCATCTTGCATTGATTTCTACATTGTACTGCTTCTAATTTTTCGAATTGCCACTTATGACAAGACACTTTTAACTTGGCAAAGTAATATTCATTGCATCTTTCATATGGTGTCTAGCTTGCATTACTTCTATTTTCTTGAAAATCCTTCTGCTTAGTTTGCACATCGTAGCTGTGAATATGTCATGATGTCCTGTTTTTTCTTACATATTCCATCCTCATACGGTTGTCTTACATCAAAGTATTGCTTGTCTGTATCATGCATCAATGAGTTCTGAAGAGTGATTTTATTCTTTTGTGTTGTGGGTACAGCTTGACATGGCAAAGTCAAAAAAGAGCAAGGAAAATAATATAGTAGGGAGTGCTATTACTCGTCGGGTGAAACGGAAAAGGTTCTGCCATCGAGATTCTGCTGGTACTTATAGTGCAGTAGAAGGTCCAAGTCCATCGGCTAAATCTACAAACACAGTATCACCTGCTCCACCAGCTGCAGCATCCGCTTCAACTGTACCAGCATCTCAACCAGTTACTCATTCGTTTGCTCCAGAACTGGCCAGTTCCCAAGCTGCCTTCACACCTAACACTACTTCCGAAGCACTGCTAACACAACAGGACTTGGCAAGATCAGATGAACCTCATGAGCATCAACACCAAGATGGTACCTGACCGAGTCAAGTTGCAGTTGCATGCTCCTTTATATGTACTCTCACAGTTTGATGTACACTAACACTTTCCATATTCGTTGTTGAACTAGCACCACGGCGCAAGCGGAAACAGACATCAGGGATAATGCTTGACAGATTAACAAAATCTAAAGGAGGAAGAATGGAGATCCATTTTGAGGCAGGTTTAAAAAGGCCATGTGATGCTACAGAGTCAGCCAAGTTAGTATCAGAGGCAGCCGTTGCCGTTAGGTGTCATGCATGTATCCTCCCAACTTGGATCCAGTACAGGAATGAGAAAGATAATACCCAGTTTAACACCTTCCTTGACCATTTATCCATAAGTAATGTTATTCATCACAATTAGTAATATTGTCTTGCTCTATCCCATACTTTCTAGCTTCCTCCTAATAAGACTCACATTCTTTTTTCAACCGATGAGGTTCAAGTTGGATCCGAAAGATGATGCAACTAGACAAGCATGTACTCATGTTTTTCAATCTGCTCTGCAACAGTATCGGTACCACCTTAGAAAATCTCACTTTAAGGCAAGGCTAACAATGAAATCGCCCAAACATCTCCAGTGGAGTATATTATGGATGAAGACTGGACAGCCCTCGTTAAACACTGGTCTGATCCAAAGTATCAGGTAGGTTATATGTATTTGATCAGACCACATATTGAACTTGTATTTATGTATGTGCCTTACAAGTGTATCTTCTTCTAGGCTAACTGTTTGAAGAACAAAACCAACCGTTCTAAAGTGAAATTCCAACAGACCACAGGATCTCGTAGCTATATTGCACACTGCGAGGCTCTTGTAAATACCTGCTACTTCCTTCTTTTTTTGTGCCATATTATCGTATCTATATTGACTTGTTCCAAATATAGAGGAAATCCTGTGCGGACCAAAAAGAACCTGAACCGAATGTAGTGCAAATCTTCAAGGATTGCCACACCAGCAAGATGAAGGGCATGAGCACACCAGTTCAAGCCGCTGTTGTAAGTCCTTACTCCTCCTGCCTTGAACTGATTGGTACTGTGATGTGTTCATTTAACTACTTGGTTTGCAGCCAATGTCAGTTACTCTGTTCACTTTTATTCACAGTTGTCTTAATGTATCATTTCACCTTACATGGTTTAAAAGAGATGAAGGATATTCTTTTGGTCTTGATCTGTAATCTAGTTGTTATGTTCACGTGCGCACACAATGATAAAATAGCCTGCTTGTTTTATATCTGTTTGCCCATGATATGAATGATGTCATACTATGTTCATCCTACTTTAAATCATGTCTCTTTATCCTTAGATGTCAACAAATGTGAGGAAATAGACAATACAGTAGGCATGCTACATGGACATATGTTCCGAAAGTGATTTTATTATGTAGTTGGCACTACAATACATGCTAATGTATTACAGTAGTTCACCAAAATAAGTTATGTATAAACATTTAACCTACTTTGTTTGTTTTTGTCTCATTAGTAACTTATCTGGTACACAAATCTACAAGTTCAAACTTTCAGGAAGCTATGGAACAAATGATTGAACAGCCACAACCACCTGAATGTGACGAGGCTACTACAGGCACAATGTCACCTCTTGCAGAAGTGCGTCAGTATTTCTCCACTAACAGTGCAAAAAGCACCTTCCTGCGTAATTCTGGGTTGGTTGTCAAGGTAACCTCGTCCAAATCGCCTACTGAATAAAATCTTCCTGCTAGACAGGGTGATATATCTGTGCTCCAGACACAAGTCCAATCCCTAATGGGTGTTGTTTCGGAAACAAGAATAGTGGTTGAGAAATGTCATCAAGATATGAATGGTTTTGAAACCAGACTATCAGACATTCGCTTCGTTGTTCAAGAGCAATGGCGGAAAAAGGTGGAGATCATGCTGCTCCATCAGATTCTACAGCCTGAAACATTAGCACTCAGGTCAAATGATCTGTGCTTCTATACATCTGGTGGTGCTTTTATCTGGAAGGACTGTAAACTTTATGCCAACAGGCCTTTTGTTGTATGGTTGGAATTTATTTTGTTGTGATACAACATTTATGATGCTGCCTCAGGCTGCAGTAATTATGATGCTATTTTTGCATAGTGTAGGTTTATCTTAGTAATGTATTCGGCCGAAACCTTCGTAGGAGCCCAACATGCCAACATTCGTCGAGCCCATTCCAATTGGGCTAAAAACAATTAAGGGCCGAAATTGGCATGTAGCCCACTAAAATATTTTTCTGGTAGGCCTGTGCCCATAGTGGGCCTTTAACAGGCCTAAACATAATTAGGGCCCTCGGTAAAAATAGGCCGTTTACAGGTGTAAATATCTCGAGCCCATAAAATACAAGGGCCTTTAATTGACCGAAAGTGAGATTGGGCCCTGATTGTGCGAAATAACCCACTGGACTTTAACAGGCCGAAATTCGGACGGGCCGTAAATGCGCCGACCTAATACACAGGCCTTTACACTACAAAAGAAGACACATCCGTGACATTTTGGGCCGAACGAAATTTTTTTTCTGTCATACATATGACACTTCTATGACGATAATTGTGACAAAACCCGGTATCATCATAGATGTGGTGGGCTCCTACTTCTATGACAAAAAATCATGACAGAAAATGGGCTTTTCGTCCTGGGCGGGCCGGAGACGCAGCTGCATGACATTCTTTGGGCCGTCCATGACAGAAAAACCGTGGTAGAAGCGAGGGGGAGGAAAATTTCGGGGAGTTCCCGGTTACGGTGGGAGGTCGGGGGCCGAGCGATGCGCGTTTCTCTCGTACACGTACGCGCATGTGTGCGAGGCGTTGGCTCTATCTGAACCCGAGCGATTGCACTGCAGGCTACGCGTTACTGAACCCGAGCGATCGATCGATGGCTATTAACTGAACCCAATCGAGTGATTCCTTCGCTACTGCTGCTAACTGAAGCCGATCGATGCTGCCTCTGGATGAACAGTGAGCGTTGCGGGGGGGTTTGGATGAACAGTTCCCGGTGGGGGTAGATGAACAGGACCCCGTGGTGTTGCCTCTGGATGAACAGGACCCCGATCGATCGAGCCGGTTGGGGCTGGATGAACAGGACCCCGTGGAGGGCTGGATGAACAGGACCACCCCGTGGAGGGCAGGATGAATAGTAGACGGTGGAGGGCAGGATGAACAGTAGCCCATGGAGGGGTGGTTGAACAGGAGCCCGTGGAGAGGGCTGGTTGAACAGTAGCCGGTGGAGTAGCACGCGGTGGAGGCTGGATGAACAGGAGCCCGTGGATGAATAGTCGCAAGTGGAGGCTGGAGGAGGTCGACGGTGGATGAACAGTAGCTCGTGGAGGCTGGAGGGGGTCGACGGTGGCGATGAACAGTATCCCGTGGAGTCCCGTTCTGCGGTACACCACACCCCTCCCGATGAACAGGACCCCCGTTTCGACCGTAGCACTCCAACACAAGTCCGTTTCGTCCGTTTTGTGGTATGCCACACCCCTCCTGATCAACAGGACCCCCATTTCGACCGTAGGAGGTCCGTTTCCTCCGTTTTGCGGTATGCCAGACCCCTCCCGATGAACAGGATCCCGTTTCGAACGTGGCCGGCCAAACACAAGGCCGTTTCCTCCGTTCTGCAGTACGCCAGGCCTCGTTTCCATCGCCTGTTCCGTCCAAGCCCTCTCGATGAACATGGCGCATTCCGTTGCCTCCCCATGAACATGACGCATTATGTTGCCTCCCCATGAACATGACGACGACGTTGTTTCTCCGTTCCGACCCAGCCATGTACACGAGCCCTGGCCGTACGTATGCGCGAGTAGGCGTTCGAGACCCCGCCCATATGTACACATATGTGGCCGTATTTTCTTTCTTGCACCCTGGCCGCCTCTACTATGACACGTGCGCGCCTCTACATCGACCAGTATATATGTACGTACACGTTCGCGACCAGAATGACAACGCTACGTACGCTTCAACTAGGTGGGTCCCGACTGTCAGGCACTTCCTTGCATGCGAAGATGTAGCTGGTGGGTCCCAGCAGTCAGGGGGGCGAAATATGGTGGCCCGTCCGGTGGGTCCCATTGTCAGGTGGAGGAATAATTATTTTGCACGTAATATGGAGGCACTTCCTTGCTGCGGCCGTGGACCCAGCTGTCAGCCTCTCCACGTACAGTCCACGTCCGATGGAAGCCGTTCCTTGACCATGTTGACCACGCCGCGCCGAGAGCACCAGGGCGGTGGACGACGGCGAGGCCTAGGAAGGGGACAACGAGGAGCCGAGGAAGACGCGGTAGTGGATGCCCACGCGTAGAGGAGTATGAGGGTTCACTAGTTCGCTGCGGTGTGAGGCTGTCGTCGCCGCAGAATAACAGGGGGTGTGGGTGAGTAGAGGGATGGACTAGCCGGCGGTGGGAGTTAGTAGGGGGCGTGGAGGCCTCCGCCGCATCGCAGCTGGCCACGGGAGGCAGGAGCACGAGGCACGACCGGCGCTGGTTTGGGCGGCTGGAGCAAGAAGACCAGAGGTTGAAGAAGCACTACGGCCGTTGGATGGACATCGTACGGTCACTCGAGCTAGAATCGTGCATATTGACTAAGTTGACAAAGCCCTCCATCCCCGTCAACTTAGTAGGCCCACAAGTTAGCCTGCCACTATACTGGGTCCCAGCTAACAGGGGGAGTATTCATTTTTTTTGTGCGTAATAAGGAGGCACTTCCTTGCGTGCGAAGATATAGCTGGTGGGTCCGAGCTGTCAGCGGCGGTAACATTTTTTTCGTGAAATACAGAGGCCCTTTCGGTGGGTCCCCGATGTAAGGTGGAGGAATCATTATTTTGCGCGTAAAAAGGAGGCATTTCCTTGCGTGCGGCCGTGGACCCAGCTGTCGGCCTCTCCACGTAAAGTCCACTTCAGATGCATGTCGGTCGTTGACCACATTGACCAGGCCGCGCCGAGAGCACCAGGGCCGTGGACGACGGCGAGGCCTAGGAAGGGGAAGACACGGAGGCAGGGAAGACTCGGCAGTTGTTTCCCACGCGGAGGGGAGTACGACTGTACGAGGGTTTACTGGTTCGTCTGCCATCGCCAGAGAATAACAGCAGGTGTGGGTGAGTAGAGGGATGGCTAGGCCAGCGATGGGAGTACGGTCGGGCGGTGAGGCCTGCGCGGCAGCACAGCCAGGCGCGAGGAGGAGGGAGCAGGCAGTCCCGCTGGTGCTTGTTTGAGGGGCTGGAGCAGGAAGAGCAGAGATTGAAGAAGCATGACGGTCGTTGGATGGACATCCAACAGGCAGTGCTTGCGCGTCAACCTTTTTTTAGGAAAGCCTCAAATATGTGGAAAACAGCATACAACCCATCTGCCATTATTTCTAATAATTTACAGCCCATTTGCTAATTCTTAAGGTTTTTTTGGAGCTCGTATTCTTTTTGTTAGCATTACAGCCCATATTGTGGCAACTGTTAAAAAATTATACGAAATTTTGCATATTTCGGTGCGGTCCGAACTGTTTTTAATCCCGAAATTTCGACTCACATTCAAACTGATTTTAAAAATAAATGTATATCAATATAAAATCCAACAAATTCTCCATGCATAAAAATTAATGTAATTTAAAATCTTGAAATGAAAAAAAAGATATTTGAAACTAATTGCCGGTTAGATGTGTTTTAAAAATGTACAACCCATTTCTCATTAATGATGGGCCATTTTCTCGGCCAGCCGAATGAAAGCTCTCCCCGTCTTGAAAGATTTGCAGCCCAACAGGCCTGACAAAGCGACTTACTTGGCAAATCCCAAAAAAAACTAGGCTGTGGCCGTGGACCCAGCTGTCAGCCTCTCCACGTACAGTACTCTTCCGATGGAAGTCGTTCCTTGACCACGTTGACCACGCCGCGCGGAGAGCACCACGGCGGTGGACGGCGGCGAGGCCTAGGAAGGGGACGACGCGGCAGTGGAAGCCCACGCGGAGAGGACTACGAGGGTTCACTGGTTCAGCTACGGTGTGAGGCTGCCGTCGCCGCAGGGCCTGGCCAGCGGTGGGAATAGTAGGGGGCGGCGAGGCCTCTGCGGCAGCACAGCCGGCCACGGGAGGCAGGAGCATGCGGCATGACCGACGCTGCTTTGGGCGGCTGGAGCAAGAAGACCAGAGGTTGAAGAAGCACTACGGGTGTTGGATGGACATCGTACGGTCGCTGGAGCTAGAATCGTTCATATTGACTAAGTTGACAAAGCCCTTCGTCCCCGTCAACTTAGTAGGCCCACAAGTCAGCCTCCCAGCAAGGTGGGTCCCAGCTAGCCGGGGGAGTATTCATTTTTTTGTGCGTAATAAGGAGGCACTTCCGGTGGGTCCGAGCTGACAGCGGGGGGAACGTTTTTTTCGCGAAATACGGTGGCCCATCCGGTGGGTCCCAGCAGACAGGGGGAAACGATTTTCTCACAAAATACTGGTGGCCCGTCCGGTGGGTCCCCGTTGTCAGGTGGAGGAATAATTATTTTTCGCATAATAAGGAGGCATTTCCTTGCGGGTGCCGTGGACCCAGCTGTCAGCCTCTCCACATACAGTACTCTTCCGATGGAAGTCGGTCGTTGACCACATTGACCATGCCGTGCCGGGAGCACCACGGCGGTGGACGGCGGCGAGGCCTAGGAAGGGGACGACGCGGAGCCGTGCAAGACGCGGCAGTGGATGCCCACGCGGAGAGGAGTATGAGCGTTCACTGGTTCGGCTGCGGTGTGAGGCTGCCGTCGCCGCAGAATAACAGGGGGTGTGGGTGAGTGGAGGGATGGCCTGGCCAGTGGTGGGAGTAGTATGGGGGCGGTGAGGCCTCCACGGTAGCACAGCCGGCCACGGGAGGCAGGAGCAGGCGGCACGACCGGCGCAGCTTTGGGCAGCTGGAGCAAGAAGACCAGAGATTGAAGAAGCACTATGGCCGTTGGATGGACATCATACAGTCACTGGAGTATTGACTAAGTTGACAAAGCTCTCCGTCCCTATCAACTTAGTAGGCCCACAAGTCAGCCCAACAATATGGTGGGTCCCAGCTAGCAGGGGGTATTCATTTTTTTGGGCGTAATAAGGAGGCACTTCCTTGCATGCGAAGATATAGCTAGTGGGTCCGACCTGTCAGTGGGGGGAATGTTTTTTTCACGAAATACAGAGGCCCTTCCTGTGGGTCCTAGCTGTCAGGTGGAGGAATCATTATTTTGCACGTAATAAGGAGGCATTTCCTTGCGTGCGGCCGTGGACCCAGCTGTCAGCCTCTCCACGTACAGTCCAGTTCCGATGGATGTCGTTCATTGACCACGTTGACCAGGCCGCGCCGAGAGCACCAGGGAGGTGGACAACGGCGAGGCCTAGGAACGGAACGACACGGAGCCAGGGAATACTCAGCAGTTGTTTCCCACGCGGAGGAGTAAGAGGGTTTACTGGTTCATCTGTCGTCGCCGGAGAATAACAGTAGGTGTGGGTGAGTAGAGGGATGGCTAGGCCAACGATGGGAGTACGGTGGGGCCGTGAGGCCTGCGCGGCAGCATAGCCGGCCGCGGGAGGAGGGAGCAGGTAGTCCTGTCGGCACTTGTTTGAGCAGCTTGAGCATGAAGAGCAGAGATTGAAGAAGCACGACAGCCGTTGGATGGACATCCAATAGTCACTGCTCTCGTGTGTTGACTAAGTTGACGGGGCGTTGCGTGTGCGTCAACCTTTTTTTATGAAAGCATACACGTCAACCTGTAGTAGGCGCACAAGTCAGCCTCAAATCTGTGCAAAACAGCATATAGCCCATCTGCCATTATTTGTAATAATGTACAGCCCATTTGCTAATTCGTAAGAACTTTTTTGGAGCCCATCTTCTTTTTGTTAGCATCACACCCCATATTGTGGCCACGGTTAAAAAGTATACGAAATTTTGCATATTTCCGTGCGGTCAACTATTTTTAATCTAGAAATATCGATTCACATTCAAACTATTTTGAAAAATAATTTATATAAATATAAAATCCAAATAATTGTCCACGCATAAAAATCAATGGAATTTAAGATCTTGTAATGAAAAAAATTGAAACTAATTCCCGGTTTGATGTGTTTTAAAAATGTACAGCCCATTTCTGGGCAAACCGAATGAAACTCTCCTCGTCTTGAAAGATTTGCAGCCCAACAGGGCCGATAAAGCAAGTAGGCCTTGTTTGGGTATTTCTTTTAAAAAATAGAACTGGGCTAGCCATT
The DNA here is from genome assembly GCF_003073215.2 of Triticum urartu. Classification (NCBI taxonomy): domain Eukaryota; kingdom Viridiplantae; phylum Streptophyta; class Magnoliopsida; order Poales; family Poaceae; genus Triticum; species Triticum urartu. Next base: position 587,124,055 of record NC_053028.1, on the reverse strand, counting down.
TTCAGCAAGAAAAAAACACAACTGGGCTCATGATGTGGTAAACATAAATAAAACCCTGGCTAGATGGGCCACAGCCCCCGCGCAGCTCCGTTGTTACCCTGATCCGTCGCTAAAACTAGTATAAATAACAATTGCTTGTTCCTCAAAAAAAACTGCGCGACTTGCTGGGTCCCTGGTGTCAGCCGCTCGTAGTGTAATTCTCTCGTTTATTGACTACATTGACAATGGCATGAGCCCAGATGTCCAACCATTTGGAGGAACCATATTTTTGGGCTTGTACTATAGAGGCACTTGCTTGCGTACTGCCATGACGCTGGTGGGTCCCTACTGTCATCCTCTCCACGTACAGTCATCTCCTTGTTCCTCTCGGTTGTTGACGACGTTGACAACGCAAGAGGGCGGCGCACCGTGCACGGCGAGCGAACTAAGGCCACAAGGCGGAGGACGACGGCGAGGCCTCGGCCAGAACGAACAGCAGCCGTTGAAGATGCGCCGGTCCAGTCATAGGCGGAGGGGAGTACGAGGGTTGACTGGTTTGGGCGCGGGTGTGTGTTGGGGCTGACGTTGCCAGAGAATAACAGGACGTGTGGGGGAATAGAGGGAGGGACTAGCCAACGTTGGAGGGTACGTACGGTAGGGCGGCAGAGGCGCAGCCAGCCATGGGAGGCGGGAGCAAGCAGAGCCGACGGGGTGGTTTGGTTTGGGCGATTGGAGGAAGAAGAAGACAAGAGATAGAAGATACGCGACAGATGTTGGATGTCAATCCAACGGCTGGTAGGCAGAATCGTTTGCTGACGGGCTAGTAAGTCGACACCACCTTGGATAGGCTATTTCCTCGCGGGTCCCAAATTTACAGCCCATTTGATGTGCTAGTTCGAAATAAGTTTGTGGGTGCTGGTGGGGGCTAATCACTTGGCTTCTGTAATGCACAGTGAGCTCAAGCAGTCGGCGAGAGTGATGTTATTTCCGTTGGTTTGGATTTGTTACAATATTTCACTCTAAATTAAACGAATGGCAAGCCATTTGCCTTGTTTCAAAGAAAATATGACAGTCACAGCCGAGTTCAAAAGGGCGAGAACATCTAACTCTAGCTTACAAACTGTACAAAAGCACGAGGGTTAATTGTTCATCAGGTTTACAAAAAAACCAGATTGAAAAGGGCAGCAACATCTAACTCCAGCACTGTTTTCGGCAGTCACAGTCAAATGGATCGGTCAGGTCCATAGAATGAACATCCTGGGTCGTAAAATTTACTGGATTATGACCACAATATGTTGTAAATAGAAGCCCGGCACGTTGAGAAGCTCTTTTGCGCACCTGAAACTCCTTTTTTTGCTCTTCGACATAACCATCCGTCAAAACCATGATGCTGATATTCAGCAGGAAGAATGTGACAAATCTTGTGTTTGCACGGTTGGCTACATATCATTCTAGCGTTATTGTCTTCAATCGAATCTCATGAGAAGTGAGAAAATCCTGATGCTTACGAATCCACCGATTGGTTATAACTTTCTTACCCCGTCCTGTTGCCTAAATAGACATGAAGATTGAAAACAGTTAAGGTCTAAAAGAAGAGTGTCGAAAGAGCAACACCTGAACGGTTAATTCTAGTACACTATATGCGGGCTTCCAATGTGCGTGAAATTATCACCTTTATATACAACTTCTCCAGACATGGAGAGCATTGCAGCAAACCAATAATCTTGTTTAGATCAAAACTATTCATTTGGATATATAAGATCTTGACAGAATCCAGCACCATTGATAGGCCATCCATGGAGAAACTCTTATTGAGCATAGAACATAATATTAGTACAAAATGTGTACACCAAGATGATACATAAATTATGCGCAGAAATTTAAAATGCAGCTTATGGTTACAAGTGTAGATGATAATATAAAGTACCTGAAGAACTGTGGAGCCAAACACCATATTGAAATGAGCACAGAGATCATGTATTACACCCAAGGTCTCCAGTTTAGGCATAGAGAGGACGGTTATTTTCAACGGTGAACAACTAGAATCAAGGATCAACCTTTGAAGTGAAGGGGCATCTTGGATGATGAGCTGCCTTCCATCAAAAGAAATTCCAATTCTTACAAGTTTAGGCGACTTTATTTGGAGACAACTGATTCTAACTGTGAAAACAAGCACCAAGCACTCCAGCGCAGGGCAACTGGAGTGGATGATGCTGTGCAATGAGGCCTCCGATATACGAACCCGCACAAGTGAAAGTTTATTGAGAAATGGGAGTCGAAGGTTTAGTACCAGATTGTCTGGTAGGTAGCACTGCGCAAAGGTGGCGGTGTGGAGAGAGGACGAAAACCCCGAGATGGACATTGGTGCTGAGGGCACAAGTTCATGGCGTTCGGTATGTGGTATGTGATTTCCAGGGGAATAGTAGAACTCAAGCAGCTGTAGTTCTGTGAATTCAGGGGATTCCAGCCAGGCGTCCACCGTGCAGGGCATGGTATGCTTGCTTAGGTAGCATGGTATGCAAAGGCTTTGAACGGAGCCCTGGTGGGAGGAGATGATGGCTCTGGGGATTTCAAAATCATTGAAGAGAGATAGCTGACGATGGTCGAGATTAAGGGGAACGGCACGCCATAGAGGGCGCCACCGAATTGAGAGGACATGGGTGCGCAGCAATCCTTGGTGGGGAGAAGCCAGGTGATCTCCCCAAGGATGGCGTCCGGGAGATCGCTGATGCAGTCCACCCGAGATTCTACGGGTTCCTGGGATCCGGTGGGGGCGGGGTCGCCGCTTCTCCCCGCGCTGCCGGGAGCGGGATCTACAACACGCGTCGCCGCTGGCAGGAGCCTCATCTTCTTGGCGCTGGGGTCAGCCGACTCCATTTTCCTCGAGGGCGTCGCGTCACGCTCACGGATTTGAGCAGAGTAACGAATGACGAGCCTAGTTGTAGTGCGAGCGAAGAAGAAGGGGAGCTGGGGGTTTTCTGTAGGAGTGAGGAAGAAGGGGAGCTGGGGTTTTCTGTAGGAGTGAGGTGAGGAATTTGGGGGTATGAGTGGAGCGAGCTGACGTGAGGTGGGTAGGAGCAAGGAGGAAGAAGAGCACCCAGGTTTTTGAATTGATTTTACTATTTACTAGTGTGGATGGGCTGTTTTGTCTTGGGACCCGAGAAACAATTAGTACTAGTACAGTGGAGACACTCTACAGCTACCCAGAAAAACAATTACTACTAGTACAGTGGAGACACTCTACCACTTCTGGCTCCTCCTAGGTCATTGAAACGTCTCCCTCTACTGAATGCCGTTATACATTTGTTCACCGACATGCGGGCCATGCAGTGCGCGGGCTCAAATGCCATCCACCAAATTAGAAGGCAATATGCAGGAGGAGAGTCTACCTGGTCGTACCGCGGCAGTAACGCGCCATCGTATCACAAAACCCCACATCCCCGCAGTCTAAGTTTGTCGGACGAAGCAACCATCATTTCACTCTTCGCTGAATCCCCTTCTCCCTCACCGTCTTCAAGAAAGGCAACACTTGCATCTGCCACTGTTCTTCTGTCCGAACGAAGGGAAGGTAAGCGGATCCGTGATGTTGCTATATTTTCGTTCAGAGGAAAAAAAGAACTTTTGCAAAGCAGTAACCGATCCTCACTCTCTTTTTTGTTTCATTGTCATTGCGATTGTGTTTTCCTTTCAGTGGACTCCTAGTATTCGTCAGTTTCATGATGGACCAAGGAGAACCAGGCAAAGATCTGCCGATATTGGAGCAGACGCGGGAGGCTGATCCCCACGAGACAGAGAGCTCCAAGAAGATGGAGGCAACCACCGAGGCGACCCCAGATACTGAGATGGTCACCGCCCCGTTTGAGGTTATAGTCCCCGTGGCACTGCAGGAGCAGTTTTCCCCCTTCGAGGATGTGTCCCCCCCGCTGAGCTGCCCAATGTGATTTCCTTCTTTGCTGATCTCGATTGTGGTTTTTCATCTAAGTATGTGGTGATTTTTTTTAGAAAAGGAAGTATGTGGTGATTAATAATGCACAATTTTATTAGCTTCGATGCCATGGTATATGTAGTGGTTTAAATAACTTGTGTTTCTTATACTGAAAAGTAATTCAGAATTTGTTTCTGTTTCAATTAGAGCCCTGATGCAGACAAGGATTGTGTGGTTGTACATGTCACTCGCTATGAGGCAGACGACCTGAATATACGCACTAGGAAAACAAAGTTCTTAGGCTGTTGGATCCTGGAAGCCATTTGTGGCTATACCAATGAAGAGTTGTATTCCAGCCTCACTGTTGTCAGGCATGTTGTCCAGGGTGTACTGAAGCACAAGAAGTTCAAAGCTACTCCTTCGTTTGTGAGGAATACTATTCTTGTCAAGATTACGCAGGAAGATGACGTGGCATGCCTCCACAAACAAGTTTATCAGTGGCAAGACCACAAGGTTGTCTTCATGAAGGTTCACGGGATTGAGCTGCTGCGGGACGTCCTCGATGATGTTCATGGCAAGGTCCGTCTTGTGTCCAGCCCAAATTAGATAGAGGCATGAAAGAGTTGCCCCAGCTAGTGTTTAATAGTAGTTTGGATTGTGTCTAATTATCCAAACCTTGTCTGTTATCGACCCCTCTGGGGCTAGTACTCTGTTTGAATCCGTCTATGGGAACTGCTACTACTTTTGTGTGCCCGTGAATCATGTGAGAACCATCATAATTGTTGCCGAAACAGATGCGTCCTCACTAGTTTTTTCATGAATATGGCATGGTAAGACATAAGTTGTCACAGTTTATCATACGAGCAGTGTGTGTTTTGATGAAATAGAGCACTCGTTCGAGAACCGTGCGCCGACGTATACATAAGTACTTGTAAACACTGTTGGTGCTACCCCACTTGTAAGAAGTTGTGCAAAACACGACACATTGGCTCAGCTCGCTTCAACACTAGGCTATCGACTAGCTAACAATCAACAATCTACTGTCTGACATATAAGCAACTATGTATCTTGTTACAGTGATTCATGCAATTAATTGAGGCCACGATGTAATAAATTCCAAACGTTCACACGCTAGTCTAGCGCTCATGTGGAACACTCACATTAAACTCGTCTTCATAAAAAACTTGAAAAGCATAAGTTAAGCAATTTTATACATCTCAATGATTCATAGAACATAACAAACATATACTAGTTCACAGCAAAAGACAAAGTTGTGAGAAGGTTTACAAATCAGGAAAAAAACAAGCAAGGCTTCTCTCTGAGCAAAGGGCCTCCCGGCAGGCTTAAATTTCCTGGAGTTCACTCTGGTTTTTTCTTGTTGCCACCATTCAGGGTTAGGTTCTCTCATTCCAGAATAACCAATTATAATTGTGGTATCAGCTGGAATGCTGAACTGAACCATGCAGTGTACTGACCAGCTGAAATGCTTGTGCATTCCACTAAATTTAAGCACCGCTATTTGCAGAAATAAGCAGACCACAATGCCTCTTGTCCGTGCACCTGTCCAAAAAACCGCCTCCAGCCGTGCTAGCTATTCCTTGGTCCATGGATGAACTGATAGAAAGTGCATTTCGGACTAGGATGCAATTGTTCTCGCTCGTCCCTGCACTGCAATCAGGAAGTAAAACATATGAATCAGCTTCTTTTAGATTGCGTTGGTCATTCTACCTTAGTTACTACCAATGTAGGGATACCTTGAAGACGGGAGGTTAGATGACGGTAGCGAGGGATAGCCATCTCATTTTGCGCAGTTGTACTAAAACTGAGGTCTGTGCTTTTGATTGCGTGGATAGAAATGATACAGAGAGAGACATCCCGAAACAATATGGAGACAGACATCCCTGTTTGCGCAAATAAGATATACGGTTATTTAAACAGTGACAGATATTACTACTTTCCCCCGTTTCCTCTTAGAACCAAGTCCTAGATTCATGCTACAACTTTCCCACTTTCTTCCCTGTTGGAACCAACGCTTTGAGTTGACTGCATGAAATAGCTTTACTTCTAATCTACTACTACTATAATGCGGCAGTTTTGAAATTGGGTTTACCACTCCATCTTCGGTTCTCCCGCCCAAACAAGCTTTGGCTCAAAATCCACCGTTCATTTCCCCTCTCATGCATATCACTGCCGTCCATCAAACAAAGGATGACATGATCTGACGGCTAAGAGCTGCTGGATTCGCTCCCGCTCCTTGTGCACATGGTCGACTCTGCTCTCCAAGTAAACAAATAAAGAAGTCCCCGTTGAATCTGGATTGCACCTACTGAAGTTGAGAAATGTCTAGAAACTGCTACCACCTCCTCACATGCAAGTACGACAAGTTGGCAAATAGCTAGCACATTTTGGTTCCCCGTTGTCACCTGGGAAATAAACACTCTACTACTAACTTATTTTTTTAGATTACTGTAAAAATGGATTTTTTTAGATGCCGCTATACTGCAAAGTTTACACTGTTCACATAACATAACATTGCATGGCTGATGCTAGCTAAAGTTTTATTCTACTTCATCGAGAAATGTAATATTTTTATTATTCGCAGAAAAAGTGTAATATTTTATTTCAGTCATACATAAGCTATACCTCAAGCTAATACATGACATGAGTGTCTGTCAGACCTAAATGACTTATTTAGTTGCACAAAATACTCCATAAACATGCATGTAAACCGTCAAACAACTCTGGAACTATACATCAGTGGAACCCAGGAAAGAGCATATAATAAAACAACAACTTTTATCTTGTAATCAAATTCTTACTTGGAACTCAGTTTGATTTGTGCAAGTGATTTGCTTCTTATTTCAGAATAGTCCTTAGATCATGCAAACAAACACACTATGATATCTACTCAAGATACGAGTACCCATTTCTCTCTCTAAAAAGAAGGTATATGAGTATCTATCATACAGAACATACGTGCAAAGCATGTGCCTGAGTAGAAGCCTAGGTGGATTTGGAACAACGGACGGAAGTAGAAAAGGATCCACACGAAGGGAGCTGGGGCAGTAGAGCAAGGCAGGTTTCGAAGGAATATATACCTGAGGGTCATCGGCATGTCGCAAAGACGGCATCGGGAGGCCGCATCTTGGACACAATACCGCAGGGAGGAAGAAGGGGTCGGAGGCCCTCCCGAGCCAGCACTCTCTCGGAGAGAACAGCACGGCCGCCGATCGGGACATGCGGGCAGCCGTTGGTCTCCTCCCTCGCCGCCGCCGACAGCGTGAACGATGCACCTACACCCCTGCCCCGGTCGAGGTTGTCCGGCCGGATTTGTGACCAGTCGTGAGCTGAGAGAGTGTGTGGCCACCTATGTGTTGCTTAGATCTGGAGAGCATGACAGAGTGAACGAGAGGAACCCTAGTAAAGCAAGCACTAAGGCTCCTGCTTTTATATATAGTGGAGTGATTTTGTTGTACCAGCTTCAAAAAAATGCGCTCCTACGTGTACCCGCGAGTAGGCGTGAGAGAACTAGTGCGTGCGTGCACCGCTTCTCTTCGTGAGAGTACAATATACTAGGCCCAAAGAACGTTCGCCGCAAGAGTAATAGTACAAGTGTGTGACGTGTGAGCTAAAATAAAATGTGCGCGCCGTCTTTTGTTTTTTAGAAGTTCTGAGGGTAGGGTGTGAAGAGCACATATGTGCGTGACGTCTACCTGCAGGGAGACGGTGGGTGCGACGTGCGAGTCTACGAGAGGACTCGGGAGAGTTGTGACTCGTGAGGGTGCGTGTGCGTGAGAGAGAGGGGGGAACGTATCAATGCAATGCATGTGTCCGTAAATCATTATCCGATAAACGTTCGCCACAAGCCTTTTCCTGACGAACGTCGTAAGGACCGTTAGATCGGCATCCGACAGTGTCAGTTTTGTCATGTCATTTAACAGAACAGCCACTCCTCCTACACACAAATCTTCCACATGAGTGTTAGCAACTGCTGTATGCTCCCTCCGTTCCGAAATGCAGTGCATATGGCTTTATTGAAAATTCGAACCTCGCAAACTTTTACCGAGTTTTCGTGTACCAAATTGCACATGTAGAATACCATGTATATATCATTTCATTCATCTTCGAGAGGTAACTATAAAGTTGGGTGAGGAGTCTACAAAGAAAGACCATCGTATCACCCGCACCAATTTCAAGCATCCTTTAGTGTCGAGGAATATCATAGGAACTCTATATGATATGATTTTTATAGGATTTTTCCTTTAGAGCCAATTGGTTCATAGGAATAGATTCATATACTCCACATTTCAAAGGAAATAAACATGATATCATTTTATAGCTTTAGAGCCACTTGGTTCATATGAATGGATTCCTATACTCCCTTAATTTCAAAGGAAAATAAACATTAGTGTATATTCAATAGAAAAGTTCCTATGATATGAACCAAATTACATCTCTTTTCTAATCCCTCCTCATAGGAATTGAGAAATATGTCATCTCTATATTCAATAGAAAAGTTCCTATGATGTGAACCAAATGACATCTCTTTTCAAATCCCTACTCATAGGAATTGAGATGCTCCATGTCATCTCTTTCCCTACAACTTCCATGTATACATCTTCTATTCCTAAATAGATAGTACAACCCACTAGTAGCTTCTTTCCAAAACATGCAACTATGGCACAAGAACTATATAGTGTGACAATAACTTTGAAAGATGGTCGCTGGATGAAGCTAACCCGACAGTGCAGAGATAGGCAAATCCGAGCACTACTGGCCGTTGGATATCATCAACATTCCACCAGATCTGCCACATGTACAATTTAGAAGACTCCATGGTTGAACTTAAGCATAATGCACAAACCTCAAAACACAAGCACTTCTTCTTTGTTCTAGAATCTTCTGTATCATGATTGATTATTATTTTTTAAATGAATTGCCATTATTTGTATTTAACTTTATGATTTACTCCCTCCGTTCCAAAATAGATGACCCAACTTTGCACTAACTTTGTACAAAGTTAGTGCAAAGTTGGGTCATCTATTTTGGAACGGAGGGAGTACAATGCACAACCCCATGAATCTTACCATTTTTATAAAACTTATTGATTTTGAATGAGATGAACTATAAGAACTAAACGAACATCTACATCATGCATATATGACTCAAAGCTTTACATCCTATAGTGTGTATTTATTCATAATTTGGTTTTGAAATCTCATGCGTTCAATACATGTGTACCTTACTAGTTTTGAGTAGAGTAGCAAATTTCACGCGGCCCCGGGTATATCAAAATGCAGGGCCCATGCATCATTGCCTTTCGGTCGAACCTACGTCCACAATTTTTTGTACGTACTATATCTCCACTGGTCCCCGAACCCAAAATGCTGCCTCGTTCCCGTAAAACCAAGAGGCCCACACATATTTAAGGCGTCGGCTCGAACCCGTTTACTACGACGTGGCCCCGCACGCCGTAGTACTCCTACAAACCCTACCGCCGCACTCATCATCGGTTTTATTCAAGAGGACGAGGGAGAAACCGATTTGTAGTGGAGGCGCTTTCGAAAAAAAGGATCTGTAGTGGAGACCCCTACCCTAGGGTGCCCTAGGTAGCTACCGCATGCATCATTGTTTTCTCTTTTCTTTATGCTCTTGCGCCCTAGTGTGAAATGATGGTTGCTTCGTCCATCCAGCTTAATACGGGAAAGGTGGGGCTTTGTGATTTGACCCCTCGTCGCTCATTTTCTACTACTGCGGCGCTACGACCGGGGTGCCTCCAATTCCAACCGCTGCTCCGAACTGTAATTTGGTGCATCACACGTGTAACAAGACGGTGGATGAGCCACATGTCGGCCAAAGGGGTCCTGTTAAGTGTGTCGCCATTTCGTGTGCGGACTGACCCTGCTTGAGTTGCTACGCCAACATCACAGGAGCAGCCTACCACTTGCTTTTGCTCCTTGGTGAATCCCGACTATATTGATCTAAAAAGATACGTGCTGAAATACCCTCTCCATCTTGGTTTTTTTTATTTTTAGGCGTCTCGGTTTATAGGGCCTGCACGTAGTTCTAGGTCATCCATTTGACTAACTAAATATGAGTTACTATGTCACAAAAAGTATATCATTGGATTCTTAAGCGGATGTAGTTGTATTTAAAAGTCAAGGGCGGGGCTTTTCCTGCGCGGTAGGCGGCGGGGCAGTTCCGCCTAGTCGGTTCGACAGAGACGCGAGAAGACGAGGGAGTAGGCTGCTGCAAATGTAGGGTGTGTGATTTGACAGCGAGTTACTGCTGGACAGGTGGGGCCCCGTGATTTGACTTGCCATTATCATTTTAACTGCGGTGCTACGACCGGCGTGAGTCTCCCAGATTCCTGACCACCTCCATATAGGTGCCTCTCCCAATGCTCCACCATGTAGTAGAGGTTGGCTCTTGCATGAGAGCCCACTTCTCCACTTTTTCCTTGCCTCTCTTTCCTCCACATATGCAAAAATGCCATGTAAAGCGCACTATTGTACTTACTTTTACTTGCTCCTACAGGTGCTTAAGCTTGCCACATAAGCATAAAGTTTGATGTGGCAAGTTAATCAAGAAGAGAGAGACTAGTTCGGTGACCCAAGGAAGAAACGGTGCTAAGCACGTGTACCTAGGTGAAAAGACAATTTTGAGTCTATAGCTAATTAAATGAAGCAAACTTAGCAACACCATTTCATTGGAAGAGGTCACTCCTTGGCAAATGCAATAAATACACGCGCTTAGCACCGTTTCTTCCTTGAGTACGAAGAAAGAGATAGAGAGGAGTAAAAAAATACACTTATAGCCAACCTTGTTGTAGTATGAGTGACTAAGTGATGACTATGTATGACATGCCAACATCAGATAGCCTAACACACCATGTTAAATCTCCAAGGGCGCGACCACGCGAGCGATACGACGGTCGTGGTAGGCGCGACCTTGATACGGGCTGCTGGCAACCCTTGGATCTGAGATCAAATGGTCGCATGCTAAGTTGCTGAAAATTTGCAGAATAACCCTCCAGGATAGGATATTCACCCATAGGTCTAGAATCACGCCATGCAACCGTTCGATCTCAAATCCAAGGGCTCTCGGAAGCCTGTATCATGGGAGAATGGAAAGCCACTACCCTGTCGTTCGCACGCTGGTAGTTCGCTCCTACTCGTCCCCGCACGTCCTTCAATACTACGGCGGTTCGCTCCTAGTCGTCCCATCCATTCACATTACGGCAGTTCCACTAATCCTAACCCTCCTCCCAAATCAATGGCGTCCCAAATCTCCATGATCAGCGGTGAGTACAAGGTTAGAACCATCACCGGTGATGAGTTCGACATCATCTACACCCGTTCTTCCACGACGGTGAAAGGATGCCTTTCTCGCTTCAGACACATGTTCGAAGACTCAAATGATGAGTGGGTCGCTAGGCTAGATGTTGAGTACACCACAGTCCTGGGATGAGAGAAGGATCTAAAGGACGAAGAGAGGAAGAAGCCCGCCGTGATCCAGGTTTGCGTGCATGAATTATGCTTGGTCTACCACATATGCCATGCCGACGTTGAGTGCCAGGATTTTAAGGACTTCCTCGAGAGCAACCTAGTCAAATTCGTTACTATAGACTTTGGTAACGACAAAGAAGTCCTGCATCGGATAGGCCTCGTTGTAGGCAACACCTTCGACCTCCAGAAGAATCGGCTGGTGTCCTCTCGTTAGCCTTCAATGCTGACCCTGGCAGGAGCGATGGTTCATCCTTCGTACGGTAAACTGGAGAAACCTCATTACACGTTTCATCGTCATGCATGGCAGCGGAATGTACTAGATATAGACCACATCCACTACGCTGCAATGGATGGCTACCTTTGCTTCAATATCTACAAGGGTTGGATGAAGAGCAACAGCCAAGTGTGCGGTTCAAGCAAAGAAGTATCGGCCAAGAGGAAGAGGGACAAGGACGAAGTCGAGGACGTGGACGAGGACTCCGAGTAAGGTGGCAGTGTCGTTGCTCATGGTGGTTTTAATGCAGTGTCTACCGGAATAGTTGCAAAGTTAAATTTCAGGTGTGCTTAATTTAATTTGAGGGGTGTGTTGTGCTGAGCCCCCAGCAGAACTGTGTTATATTTCTTCTCGTTACTTTAACTCTTCAGTACGTACATACTAGTATTTCTTACATTTCATCTTTTAGTTGGTATAGTACTACCACTCGTTTCTTCACATTATATACGTACAATATATATGGCCAACATCATATAGCCAGCAGTTTAGTTGTCAAATAATTTCAGGGTGCTTAGTTTTTTCAAAGAATTCCAGGATGCTTAGAGGGTGCTTGGATCCAAGGGACTTATATTAGTCTGACTAAAAATAGTCTCTTTAAGAGGCTAAAGTTCCAAGCACCCCTGACTAAAGAGGGGCTAAAACTAGTCTTGAGACTAAAATTTTTTAGTCAGGGGTACCCCTACTAAAATGTGGATTAGTCCTCTCTCTACTCATTTAACTCCTCTCCTTTAACACAGGCGAGTTCTGGATTGGAGGGTTTGGTGGATCCAAGCATGGGTGAGGCTAGCATGTTTTAGTCCCACTACTTTTAGTCATGGGGCTAAAACGTACCCAAGCACCCTCTTAGTTTTATTTGAGGGGTGGGTTGTGCTGGACACCATTATTGTGACTAGCCTTTTTAATAGTACTATATGCATAATTTGACGACGAGCGCTCTCTATATGTACCACCTTTTTTAAAAATTTCAATTTTTGCTCCATGGCGCAATCCATCGATAGTACTGCTGTACAAAAGTATACATTTTTTTAAAAGGCTAGAGTACTGTTCATCACATATATAGCTAGTTAAATTCTCAACCTAGAACGACATGCATGCCATGTAGTAAACCGATACGGAGGAAGTATAGTAAAAATGAGGTGATTTTACCGAGCGATCGGCGGGGGAGCATGGCATGTCATGTGGTCCCACGTGTCATGATGTACCAAGGCGATGCGCGTGTCCCTCTTGAGGCAGGAGCAATACTAGTACGTGGTTTGAGATGATGGCGAACCGAAGTGTGAAATAATGGTTGCTTCATCTGTCTCGGAAAGTGCGGCATTGTGATTTGACGTCTCATTGCTCATTACTACTACTGGGGCGGTACGAGTGGGGTGCGTCCCCCCTGCTGTTCTGCACTGTTATTTGGTGCTTCACACGTCGACCTGGTTGCTATATGTCCCACATGTCGGCGACAGGAAGTACAAAATTCATGAAAGGGAGCGTCGACGGAGGAGTATACTACAGAATTCATGAAACGGAGCGACTTAGTTTAGGAAAAATCTGTATTTACGGAGTACATACCCACTAGGGTTTATAGGGATCATCTAAAAAACATTCGTTTTTCCGTTTGATAAGTCTCAATTCTACTATACTAGTAGTAGTACCATTACATGTTGGATTTCGAGGTGCGTTAGATCACCCGACGCAAGCAGTGTCAAGAGGAAACTAACCAATGCATGTACAAGTTCATGGAAATTTAGTGGTCATTCATGCATTCGTTCTAATTAATGCCTCGACAAACATAACTTCTTGAGAAAAACGAGCGTACTAATTACTTGTGCAAAATACGAAATTAATTCGACCACTCACTGTCTACCTTGGTTGGAGAGATTTTGAAATTGATCCATAAACTGGAAAGGAGGGAGTAGTAACTTTTGTCTCGGTTACTATTTGTGGCCCTGTATAGATGCAAAATGTATTTTTTTATAGTGGCCTTGTATAAGTAAATGGAGGGAGTACTAACCAAAGTACGTAGTAGGGACGAGGAGTAAACGGAGGGAGTAGTAAAATTTTCTCCTCGTGCTGCAAGCCACCGCGCGCCTGGGCGAGGGAGCGGGTGTAAGGCGTACTAGTAAGCAAGCTTCACCTCATCCTGCGAGCCACCGCGCCCGCGGGCGGGGGAGATGGCGTACTAAGCAAGCTTCTCCTCGTTTTGCGAGTTGACGGGACACATCAAAAGTACTCCAGTGTATAGAGCCTTGCCTCTAAGGTAGGCCCCACATGTTTTGCCTCTTTTTTTAATTTAACATAACGTGTCAAGTCACAATTTGTTTGTTCACCCGTGGTAGACGATCCTCCCTCCACCAAGTGGACAACCAGTACACGTGCCAAATTACCACGTGGGCTGCCTTTTTCGTACAGAAATGAGCTCCACCGTGTACCCGCGCGGGTGTGGTTGAGAAAGAGACGGGAGTACGTGCGCCGTGCGTGCACCTCTTCTCTTCGTGCATGTCCCCCACCTACGTGGGTGTGTGTGAGAGATACTATCCTAGACATAATGCACCGTCCATCCCCATGCCTCCGCCCAGTCCGACCACCAGTCACCACCACGCCCCACTCCTCCTCACCTTATCTCTTATCTTTCTCCCTCCATTTTTATATACAAGGGGCGTACAATTTGCAGATATACAAGGCCACTAACACTAATCGATGCAATATTAATGGTGTTTGCCCCGTGGTACTAGCAAAGGAGGACATTAATTATCCCTTGCATGCATGCGGGAGTTTGTAAAAAAATGCATCTTGATGTTCCATGCAATGCACAGGCATCTTGCTAGTCCATGAAAACAACACATGGCAAAATTCCACGGCTTGGGGTGGCAACTGGCTCCGTCGGGCGAGGGGAGGGAGGTGGATCAGCGAGCTGCATAGCTCGTATCTGGCGGGCTACCCAGCCGGCTTGGATGCGGAATAACTACTCTTCATAAGCCATTGTAAGAGTGGACAAAATGGTGGAGGAGATAGGGGAGTGGCCCGGTCATGAACGGACGTGTGTCCAGAGTGGGTTTCTCGGCTTCCACACGGGCGGGTTTCGTGGAGGCGTTTGAATGCGGCACGGAGGCGTGTTAAGCCGGGCGTGCTGCGAGTGGCGCCCTCGACTCTGACCTAGGACACCGCGCCGTTCTTCCACTGACATGTGGGCTCTTTGGGTGCATGGCATGCATGTCAGTGACCCAACACAGGCAGCGCACAGCAGAGGAACCTTTGGTGGGCCAGGGCGGTCAGAAGCGGGCATTTCATAAACCGATGATTGTTCATTGAGTGTGACGTCATCCTTTTCATGTAGATAAGCCTACTATGTTGATAGCCCGTTCGATATGTTGTGATTCATAAAGACTGCTGCAAACATCAATGTTTTGCTTAATTATCACAGATAAGATTGATTAATACCTGTAACAATACATGTCCTTAACAAAGGGTTCATGCACATATAGGTTGAACGTGCGTCTTGCATCGTGTGCTGTGTGCATGCAGGCGTGCGAGTGTTGCGTGCGTGCAAGGGTACGTTTCAGTGTTGCATGCATGGGTGCGTACGTGCGTGTGTTCGTGAGTGCATGTGTACGTGTCAGTGTTGCACGCCAGCATGCGTGCGCGTGTACGTGTCAGTGTTGCACGCCTACATGCGTGCATGTCTTGTGTGCGTGCATGTGTACGTGCGGGGTGAGGCTACACGTCAGTCGACTGACTTTTTCATCTCTGGTCATTAGATGTTCCAGCCGTTGGATACGAAATCAAGGGCCTCTAGTTTATCATCAAACTCCACCCCCCCGCCAAGCCACCATCCACCACCGGCCGAACCGCCAGCCCCCGCCGCCTGCGGCCGGCCCGCCCTCCCCGAAACCACTCATTTATTACCATTTTTGTCATTCATATACGCGCTGACCGGTGGGCCCTATGGTAATGTGCGCTGCTGAATGTGGACAGTTTGACTGGTCAATTGATCGTGTTATCAATAAATTACGGAGTTGTATGGTGAGCCAGTGACCGTATGATCACCCTAAAATGTACTCCTATTTTATTAACACAGTACAGACTCAAACTACCATTTCTTTCTTTCATATACGGGCTGACAGGTGGGCCCCACGGTTACGTGCCCCGATGGTGCAACACTAGTTGCGCCGCGTGGAACGTTTGACTAGTCAATTGATTGTGTCATCAACAAAATACGGAGTTGTACGGGTGAGCCAGTGACCGTATAATCATGATATGTATTTGTTTAACACGGTACAGACGCAAGGGCTCATATATACGCACGAGCACTCACCGCTATAAGCACACACACACGCGCGAACCCTACCCCTATGAGCACCTTCGAGAGAGTGGGCCAGCATATGATCTTGAGATTTTATGAAGTCACCATAGGTGCCTCATAGTCGAGTGGAACGTCTCCTCCCACTGAACGTACGTCGCCGGAAAATACTGAAATTAACACAAGATAAATGCGAGCACCGGGACTTTAACCTTGGTGGGCTCGAGAAACCACTGTCCTCTAACCATCCAACCACATGTTGGTTAGCACGACAAAATGTATATGGTGACCATGATGAGCTTATTCTAAAGTCCAGTGACCATATCGTGCTTTCGCTTCAAATACAATGACCGTAAGTGTCGTCAACAAAATACGGAGCACGCATCAAATGCAAAGTCTGTCAGTGTCATCAACAAAATATGGAGACGTATCGTGAGCTAGATACCATTGTACTATTGTATATGCTTATTTTCTTAGTGGCCGATTGCGTGTGTGGTGTGGTGGGCACATCATTTCTAGTTGTGGTGGGTCAACATGAAGACTGATGGGTCGGTTCCATCCTGCGCCACATATAGGTTGGACCGAGACGTGTTATACGAAGACCCATGTGGAGGACTCGGCGTACAACACGAAGCTACCAGAGTCGCGGAGGACTCTATCCCCACTGGTGATAAGCCGACTATATATGATTTGTAACCCTAGGCCCTTAGTATGTTATACAAGCTTGGGGGCTAGTTCGTCGATAGTATACACACACGCACAATGCCTGGTATTCACGTGCACTTTGTACACACCCCTATGACTAATATACAGTACCAGGAGTAGGCTCTTTCTTCAACTGCAATTGAATTCTAGCATGTGCATGTGTTTATTTCATATTATTGATCCATAGAGTGAGAGCGGTTTGAAATACAGGCAATGGATGCTTTTGCAATTCATATATAAACATTAATTAGTGCACTCCATGTTGTTAGTGTGAAGCACTTTATACATTTGTCACTTGCATGGATACATTCCAAATTGCTAGCTACGAAATAGAATACATGTCGAATTCAACATAAAGGGGGTTTTGAAGATTCAAATTCATAGGAAGTGCATTCATCTATTTGAACCCGAGATAATGGCATTTGTAAATCAGATGTAAAAGGGGGCATCAATCTTTGTTGTGAGTTTGAACATGCTATTTATATTCATACGCATATCTAACTTTTTTTGCAACCAAGGAGATTATATCTGGAACCATGCATGAACTGAGGTAAGTTGCATATTTTTTAATATGTACTCATGTACAATGTATATTCAAATGTACCCCCTCCATTCGAAAATAATCGTAGCTTTAGGATTTTCAAGAGTAAAGATTTGTGAAGTTTGACAAATCCTAAAAGTTCAATTCAAGAGAACCGAAAACGTTAAATGCTTCTGCTCCCAAATATTGAACGAAGCGCCAAATAGGCCTCTGGTCACCCGAAACCGCGCGAGACTAATGTTTTGGTGGTAGGAAATTCCTGTCGTGACTCTGGCCCGTGTAGCCTATCGGCCCGATGTCCAAAGGTCTAAACCGGGGTAGGTTTGTAACTTCACCAAGACGCCAGAGAAGCATTCATACGCCGTGGGCGCCTACCCATGCGCTCGGCCAAAATCTATCCTTTGGTTTGTAGGATTTTTGTAGGAATTCTATAGGATAGGATTTGTAACTTTCCCCAAACCGCAATATGTCCAAAAATCCTACCCCCAACCCGCAATATGTCCGAAATTTTAGATGGGGGGAAAGTTTGTAACTTTCCCCAAATTTCAAACAAGCGCGTCTCAAACCGAAACATTGTTCCCCCTTAGTTCCCCGCCTCCCTCCATTTCCCCATTCATACTCTGTGGGCGCGAAAACGCCCTCTCCACCAGCCGCGAAACCCCAGCCTCCTCCGTCCTCCACCCCATAGCGGCCAATCCACCGCTGCCCTCCTCCATCATGCTAGAGCCGGTACCCCGACGTCGTCGTCCAACGCAACCGCAACCGCAACGCCCTCAAGGACTTAGCAGCTGAAGCCGAGGCAGAGCTGCCTCCATGACACCGACGCCGACGTACGCCGTACCAGAACCACTCCGACCACGCCGTCCTGCGCCTCACTGCTGCGGCTCCATTGTCGCAACCGTCCACCGCACCAAAGCTGTTCCCGCTACGCCGTCGTTCGCCGCCTCGGACCTGCTTCCCCGCCACCGATAGGCGGCCACCGCACCACACTCAACAACTTGGCCATGGGTTCGTCCAAGGATGCATCGTCTTCCACAACTTCTGGTTTCCGGCGAACAACAAGAAGATCGTCGGAAAAACAGAAGGAGGATACAACACTGCCAGTAGAAAGATGTACTCCTCTTCCTTATTCGTGCAAATCTTACATCTCCGCTCACACCGTATTCATCCCACGAAAGAAACTAGTTGAGAGCTTCTTACTGCATCTTCTTCGTGATACTAAATGCATAAGGTTTCCTCCTATTTACTATTTCACCTTTGCTAGAGGTCAGTAGCCGCCTGGATTTCAATTCAGGGTCAGTCAAACCGCAATTAAAAGAAGCAGCACCCGCTTAGGCGCGCGGAGCACCTAGTCCGTATGTTCCTCGGGGAAGCAGTGCATCGGTGTCTATCATAGGGGTGTGGCGCGCAGGAGCTGCTTGCGCCCGATCTGGAGGTCGGCGGGGCTTGAATGGATGGCCGGGGGGGCGGTGCCAAGCACGGCGGTGCGGTGAGGTCGAGGGGAGGGCGCAGGCAGGGGAGGAATACTGGGCCGGTGGTCGCTGGCGTTTCGAGAAAGATCGCCAACACTGACTCACTGGAGGTAGATGAAGGCGATCTACCCGTTCTTTGTACATTGGACGGTGCAGAAAAAATGGACTGACCTATTTTCTTTCAGTCGACTGTTATTTTCATAGAATCTTGTAGTAATTTAGTGTGCCACGCATGTTTTAGAGCTATCATATATCTCCCGTTATTTATTTCTCACCGACCTGCTATCTGCTACCTTTACACTGTACTAATTGTGCACACACTTCACCCATACTCACACTATTGTTTTTTATGCATGGGTATTTCAGACTCTGACACAGTGTTGATGAATGCAGAAAAGAAAAGACAGAAGTCGCTCCAGTGTAATTCGAAGATAAGCACTAAGCGTTCCAGCGCTCTAACGGGTGCAGTGTCAGCAGTTGGAGACAGTAAACTTAGCTCTGCAGTTGATGATCTCAATTGCCACACACAACCATCCCAGGTGCTTTCTTTAACTTCGCGCTGTCAAATGTGGTTGCATGTTGCATATGGTGTCTAGCTTGTATTGCTTCCAATTTGGTTAAATTGCATCTGCTTACTTTACACATTATACCTTTGATAACGACATGCCTTCCTGTTTTTGATACATACTACATATGTCTATTAACCATGTTCGTACATCAAACTAATGCTCTTTTGTATCCCTCATCAATCACTTATGATGAGACAGTCACCCGGGTGGATTTCTGTGAGACGCCATACTCGTTTAAAGAGTGCAGTGTCATCCTCCCCACATGATTGTCAAGAAACAGCAAGGCTAAATGAAGATAGTCAACGTAGCTCTCTAGTTGATCACCGCAATTCCTCCACACCACCATCGCAGGTGCTTGCTCTTACTTGGTAGTGTGATATGTAGTGTTCGTCTTACATGAAAGTAGTGTTCGTCAGTATCATGCATCAATGAGTTCTGAAGAGAAAATTTTATTCCTTTTTCTTGTGGGTTTGAGTTGACAAGGCAAAATCAAGAAAGAGGAAGGAAAATAGTAAGGAAGGCGATGATGGTGGTCCTCTACAGCAACGTAAACGGAGCATCTGTACCGATTCTCCTTGTACTAATAGTGCATTACAAGGTCCAAGTCTCCGCTCCCCTACTCCACCATCCAAGGTGCTTGCTCTAACTTGGCAGTGTGATATCTGGTTGCATGTTGCATATCGTGTCTAGCTCGTATTGCTCCTAATTAGTGTAAATTGCATCTGCTTAGCTTACACATGATACATGTGAATATGACATGCTTTCCTGTTTTTAGTACATACTATATCTGTCTATCACACCATGTTCTTACATGAAACTACTCTTCTTGTGTATCCTGCATCAGTCACTTATGATGGGACACCTTTAAGTTGGCAGTGTGATATTGGTTTGCGTCTTGAATATGATTTCTAGCATGTATTGCTTCTAGTTTGATGAATGCCACCTATGACGAGACAGTTTTAACTTGGCAGAGTGATATTGATTGCACCTTCCATATGCTGTCTTGCATTGTTTCTAATTTGTTGAAGTGCCTTCTGCTTATTTACCACAACATAGGTGTGAATATGTCAAGCCGTCCATTTTTTCGTACATATTCCATCGTCGTATCATGACTTTGCCTTTCATCAGAGTAGTGTTCGTCGGTATCATGCATGAATGAGTTCTGAAGAGCGAATGATATTCCTTTTTCTTGTTGGTATGACCTCACAATGTAAAATCAATAAAGCTGAAGGAAATTGGCAAGGCATTGGATGATGGTGGTCCTTCCGAGCAATTGAAATGGAAGTTCTCTATAGATTCTACTCCGCCATCCTCCCAACAAGATTCGCAAGACAACACAAGGCTAGACAGTCAACGTAGCTGTGTAGATGATGAGGACATCTCCCCTACTCCACCATCACAGGTGCTTGCTCTAACTTGGCACTATCATATGTGGTTGCATGTTGCGTATGATGTCTAGCTTGCATTGCTTCTAACTTTGTTGAATTGCATCTGCTTACTTTACACATAATGGCTCTGAATATGACATGTGTTCCTGTTTCTACATCAGACTACTATTCTTGCATATCCCGCATCAGTCACTTATGATAAGGCACCTTTAACTCGCCACTATGATATTGGTTGTGTCTTGCATATGATTTCTAGCATGTACTGCTTCTAATTTGTTGAAACGCCATACAGTTTGAACTTGGCAGAGTGATATTGGTTGCATCTTTCATATGGTATCTAGCTTGCAGTGCTTCTAATTTGTTGAAATGCCTTCTGCTTAGTTACCACATCATAGGTGTGAATATGTCACACCATCCTATTTTTCATACATATTCCATCCTCGCATCATGTGTTTGCCTTTCATCCAAGTAGTGTTCATCAGTATCATGCATGAATGAGTTCTAAAGAGCGAATTTTATTCCTTTTTCTTATCAGTTTAACTTCACAATGCAAAATCATTACAGCTGAAGGAAATTAGTCCGGCAGTGGATGATGGTGGTCCTTTGGAGCAACTCAAACAGGGGGTCTCTACAGATTCTACTCCGCCATCCTCCCAACAAGATTCGCAAGACAACACAAGGCTGGACAGTCAACGTAGCTGTGTAGGTGATGAGCACATCTCCCCTACTCCACCATCACAAGTGCTTGCTCTAACTTGACACTATTATATGTGGTTGCATGTTGTGTATGATGTCTAGCTTGTATTGCTTCTAACTTGAATTGCATATGCTTACTTTACACATAATGCTTGTGAATATGACACGTGTTCCTGTTTCTAGAACATACGTGTACATGATGAGCACATCTCCCCTACTCCACCATCACAGGTGCTTGCTCTTACATGGAACTGTTATACGTGGTTGCGTTTTCCGTATGATATCTAGTTTGTATTGCTTCTGATTATGTTGAATTGCATCTGCGTAGCTTACAACTTATACCTGCAACGATCACTTACCCATAAGACACATTTAACTTGGGACTGTGATGTAGGTTGCATCTTGCATTGTCTTCTAGCTTGTACTACTTCTAATTTCTTGAAATGGCTCTTACGACGAGACACTTTTTACCTGATAGAGTGATATTGGTTGCATGTTCATGTGGTGCCTAGCTTTCATTTCTTCTAATTTTGTTGAAATGCCTTCCACTTACTGTTTTTTCATACATATTCCATCCTCCTATCGTATGTGTCAATATGAAATGTTGTCTTTTTTTGTATATATTCCATCCTCCTATCCTGTGCTTGCCTTACATCAAAGTAGTGTTCGTCTGTATCATGCATCAACCAGTTATGCAGAGCTAATTTTATTCATCTTCTTGTGGTTTTGACTTCATAAGGCAATATCAGAAAATAGGAAGGAAAAGAGTAAGTTAGGGGATGTTGGTGGTCCTCCGCACCGATGTAAACAGAGACTCTCTAGATTTGCCACTGCTACTGCTCATGAAGTTGAAGTCCCAAGTCTACATGATGAGTTCATCTCCCGTACTCCACCATCGCAGGTGCTTGCTCTAAGTTGACAGTGTGATAATTTGTTTCATGTTGCATATGTTGTCTAGCCTGTATTTCTTCGACTTTGATTAAATTGCACCTGCTGAGTTTATACGTTATACATGTGCATATGACATGGCTTTCTGTGTCTAGAATACACTGCATCTATCTATCATACCATGTTCTTACATCAAAGTACTGCTGTCGCGTATCCTGCATCAGTCACTCATGATTGGACACTTCTAACATGGCAGTTTGATAGTGGTTGCATCTTGCATTGATTTCTATGTTGTACTGCTTCTAATTTTTTGAATTGCCACTTATGACAAGACACTTTTAACTTGGCAGAGTAATATTGGTTGCATCTTTCATATGGTGTCTAGCTTGCATTACTTCTATTTTCTTGAAAATCCTTCTGCTTAGTTTGCACATTGTAGCTGTGAATATGTCATGCCGTCCTGTTTTTCTTACATATTCCATCCTCATACGGTTGTCTTACATCAAAGTATTGCTTGTCTGTATCATGCATCAATGAGTTTTGAAGAGTGATTTTATTCTTTTGTGTTGTGGGTACAGCTTGACATGGCAAAGTCAAAAAAGAGCAAGGAAAATAATATAGTAGGGAGTGCTGTTACTCGTCGGGTGAAACGGAAAAGGTTCTGCCATCGAGATTCTGCCGGTACTTATAGTGTAGTAGAAGGTCCAAGTCCACCGGCTAAATCTACAAACACAGTATCACCTGATCCACCAGCTACAGCATCCGGTTCAACTGTACCAGCATCTCAACCAGTTACTCGTTCGTTTGCTCCGGAACAGGCCAGTTCCCAAGCTGCCTTCACACCTAACACTACTTCCAAAGCACTGCTAACACAACAGGACTTGGCAAGATCAGGTGAACCTCATGAGCGTCAACACCAAGACGGTACCTGACCGAGTCAAGTTGCAGTTGCATGCTCCTTTATATGTACTCTCACAGTTTGATGTACACTAACACTTTCCATATTCGTTATTGAACTAGCACCACGGCGCAAGCGGAAAGAGACATCAGGGATAATGCTTGACAGATTAACAAAATCTAAAGGAGGAAGAATGGAGATCCATTTTGAGGCAGGTTTAAAAAGGCCACGTGATGCTACAGAGTCGGCCAAGTTAGTATCAGAGGCAGCCGTTGCCGTTAGGTGTCATGCATGTATCCTCCCAATGTGGATCCAGTACAGGAATGAGAAAGACAATACCCAGTTTAACACCTTCCTTGACCATTTATCCGTAAGTAATGTTATTCATCGCAATTAGTAATATTGTCTTACTTTGTCCCATACTTTCTACCTTCCTCCTAATAAGACTCACATTCTTTTTTCAACAGATGAGGTTCAAGTTGGATCCGAAAGATGATGCAACTAGACAAGCATGCACTCATGTTTTTCAGTCTGCTCTGCGACAGTATCGGTACCACCTTAGAAAATCTCACTTTGAAGGCAAGGCTAACAATGAAATTGCCCAAACATCTCCAGTGGAATATATTACAGATGAAGATTGGACAGCCCTCGTTAAACACTGGTCTGATCCAAAGTATCAGGTCGGCTATATGTATTTGATCAGACCACATATTGAACTTGTATTTATGTATGTGCCTTACAAGTGTATCTTCTTCTAGGCTAACTGTTTGAAGAACAAAACCAACCGTTCTAAAGTCAAATTCCAACAGACCACAGGACCTCGTAGCTATATTGCACACTGCGAGGCTCTTGTAAATAGATGCTACTTCCTTCTTTTTTGTGCCATATTATCGTATCTATATTGACTTGTTCCAAATACAGAAGAAATCCCGTGCGGACCAAAAAGAACCTGAACCGAATGCAGTGCAAATCTTCAAGGATTGCCACACTAGCAAGATGAAGGGCATGAGCACACCAGTTCAAGTCGATGTTGTAAGTCCTTACTCCTCCTGCCTTGAACTGATTGGTACTGTGATGTGTTCATTTAACTACTTGGTTTGCAGCCAATGTCAGTTACTCTGTTCACTTTTATTCACAGTTGTCTTAACGTATCATTTCACCTTACATGGTTTAAAAGAGATGAAGGATATTCTTTTGGTCTTGATCTGTAATCTAGTTGTTATGTTCACGTGCGCACACAATGATAAAATAGCATGTTTGTTTTATATCTGTTTGCCCATGATATGAATGATGTCATACTATGTTCATCCTACTTTAAACCATGTCTCTTTATCCTTAGATGTCAATGAATGTTAGGAAATAGACAATAAAGTAGGCATGCTACATGGACATATGTTCCGAAAGTGATTTTATTATGTAGTTGGCACAACAATGCATGCTAATGTATTACAGTAGTTCACCAAAATAAGTTATGTATAAACGTTTAACCTACATTGTTTGTTTTTGTCTCATTAGTAACTTATCGGGTACACTAATCTACAAGTTCAAACTTTCAGGAAGCTATGGAACAAATGATTGAATAGCCACAACCACCTGAAGGTGACAAGGCTACTACAGGCACAATGTCACCTCTTGTAGCAGTGCGTCGGTATCTCTCCACTAACAGTGCAAAAAGCACCTTCCTGCGTAATTCTGGGTTGGTTGTCAAGGTAACCTCGTCCAAATTGCCTACTGAACAAAATCTTCCTGCTAGACAGAGTGATATATCTGTGCTCCAGACACAAGTCCAATCCCTAATGGACGTTGTTTCGGAAACAAGAATAGTGGTTGAGAAATGTTGTCAAGATATGAATGGTTTTTAAACCAGAATATCAGACATTTGCTTTGTTGTTCAAGAGCAATGGCGGAAAAAAGGTGGAGTTCGTGCTGCTCCATCAGATTTTACAGCCTGAAACATTAGCACTCAGGTCAAATGATCTGTGCTTTTATACATCTGATGGTGCTTTTATCTGGAAGGACTGTAAAATTTATGCCAACAGGCCTTTTGTTGTATGGTTGGAATTTATTTTGTTGTGATACAACATTTATGATGTTGCCTCAGGCTGCAGTAATTACGACGCTATTTTTGTATAGTGTAGGTTTATCTTAGTAATGTATTCGGCCGAAACCTTCGTAGGAGCCCAACATGCCAACATTCGTCGGGCCCATCCCAATTGGGCTAAAAACGATTACGGGCCGAAATTGGCATGTAGCCCACTAAAAATATCTGGGCCTAAATCAGCATAAGCTTTCATATTTTTCTGGTAGGCCTGTGCCCATAGTGGGCCTTTAACAGGCCTAAACATAATTTGGGCCCTCAGTAAAAATAGGCCATTTACAGGTGTAAATATCTCGAGCCCATAAAATACATGGGTCTTTAATAGACCAAAAGTGAGATTGGGCCCTAATTGTGCCAAATAACCCACTGGACTTTAACAGGCTGAAACTCGGACGGGCCGTAAATGTGCCGACCTAATACATGGGCCTTTAACAGGCCGGAACTTCGGTCGGGCTAGATTACCGTCATTTTTATATGGGTCATTAATGGGCCCGATATGACGTTGGGCCACATATGGCCCATGGTTTACGTCCGGCGTTAACAGGCCGAAAATGACAACAGGCCGAAAGTGGCCCAAAGCTATAGTGGGCCTCTAACAGGCCGAATGTCAGACATGGCCGAATATGACCCAAATCCTTCACGGTCGTTTATGGGCCAAAAGTTTTGATGGCCTGTAAATGGGCCCAAATGAAGCCGGACCTTTAACAGGCCAGAAATACACCGGGCCGTAATTCGGCCCAATTACTTAGCGGACTTTTAACGGGCCAGAAGTGACCATGGGCCGCGTTGATGACAAGTTTAGGACAGGCCGTTGATGGGCCGATTTGACAAAGAATGTTGGGCCTTTACCTGGGCCGGCCCATTATGGTCGACAGAATCTAGTGGGCCTTTAGCTGGACCGGCCCATTGTGGTCCGCAAAATCTTGTGGGCCTTTAGCTGGGCTGGCCCATTATGGTCTGCAAAATCGTGTGGGCCTTTAGCTGGGCCGGCCCATTATGGTCTGCTAAATTTTGTGGGCCTTTAGCTGGGCCGGCCCATTATGGTCCGCTAAATCTTATGGGCCTTCGGTTGGGCCGGCCCATTTAATCTTTGTGGGCCACTTTTGGGCCGGTCCACGTATCAACATATCATAGGCCCATCTCGACCGTTGGATGAGTGACACCTGTGCCAACGCGGAGCTGACGCGTGGATCCGCCAGCCAATGAGAATTTTACATGTGGAAAATCGGCATTGGTCATGGCTGTTAATGGGTTATCGGATCCAAAATCTGACCCGATAGCTTAACGGCGTTCCGTTACAGTGGATGCCACGTGTCGGTCACCCTTGACGAAAGCACTTCTGTGACGCGCGATTTATCGTCATGGAAGTGGACACTTTCGTGATGATAATTTTGGCAATGTCATGGAACACTTCTACGACAGCACAGGTATGACTACCTTGATTCTGTCATAAATTTGTCATGGATGTACATGCATGACAGAAAAATGCGACCTACTGTGGCAAACACGTATCATCACAGAAGTGTATTTTTTTGTAGTGTGTAAGTTATGAAGCGTATGGTGGTGGGTTAAAAAGGCCTAGTGTCATATGGTGGATCACGGTTTACGGTATAAACTGTCATGGCAGTTATGGTGCTTCAAATCTATCGGTGAAAATTTTGTGAAGTGTTGGACAAAGAGATTATGCAAGCTGAAGCAATAATTTTGGATCTACCACGGTTCAGAAAAAGTAGTAAAATTCTAAACCTAAGGTGGCAGTAGTAGAAAACTTTGGATGCTCCGATGGGATCTTCTATGGAGATATGCTATTCTGATGATAAAAATGAATGCTAAAACTACTTCACAAGGTTTATGACCTATCTTGATTACAAGCTAGTTTGAGTTGAAGGAAACAACAAAGAACGGCAAGAACACCAATGAACTGTCCAAACCCTAATACAGATCTGAGATAAAAGAAGAGGTGCACTTACAGGTGATGAGGAATAGCGGCGGTGTGCCGGAGTTCTCTGGTCTAGTCAGGTCGATGCGGCGGCCTGAGTGAGCGCAGCGATCGGAGGTCGCGGCGGCGAAGCTCGGGCGATGAAGAAGACGCGAGAGGAAGACGAAGGCAAGGAGGCAAGGGGGCAAATGATAAAGACCCCCGTCCCTATTTATAAGGGGGTGGATACAAGGCATGCACGGGAATCAGGGAGGCCGAAATCATCATGTGGCTATATGGATGCTTCGATTTTCAGGATGATTATTAAGATAAGGATTAGTTAAGATGTTCTGAGCCTTGTGCGAGATTAACGCGGAATGACGTCATGGCGGGTTAATAAGACTCTGTGAGCTAACGTCACGACGGGTTACAACAAGGTTTATCAAACAAGTGATGCAAGAATTTGACAAGAAAGGTGTTGAAGCTTGATATGAACAAGTTCAAATCAACCTAGGGCCTAATGTTGGGGATATAACTACTAGGTATGAACCGCCCAGGAGGGGCCGAATTATACCACTGGCGACTTGTCAATGAACATGGTGGTTTATACAAGCTTGTTGACGGCCCAAGACCCAGAGGCGACTCAAGGACCAAGCGGATGAAACATCATATGTGTATAACTTGTTTTGTAAGGCAAGCGTAGTTAGTCACCAAGCCGAACATGCTGTGTATGAGCCGGTCGGGACTCCGTGAGCCGCCGGGCGTTTTCCTGTGTATATAAAGGGACGACCCGACGGCAGTTTAGGGACAGGTAACAACAATCGAGAGTTAGCTCAAGCGTATTCGCTCCTTGGTAATCGAAACCCTAGCAATACAACACAAAGCAGGAGTAGGCTTTTACCTCATTGAGAGGGGCCGAACTTGGGTAAACTCTCTGTGTCCTTTGTCCCGCTTAACCCCTTCAAGCTAACCTAGTTGCGATGTCTCCATGACTAAGTCCTTGCGCTAGGACATCTCCCGTGTCAAGTCCACGACACCAAGGCTTAGGTTGTTCCCTCTCCTGTGTGTGGCTAGTCTAACTGATCTTGTGTTCGCAGGTGTGAGTTGCTTGCCCGCATGCATGAGGGCTCCTGGGGGGTTTTATAGGTCAACCCCTAGGGGTACAATGGTAATGTTACAAGGCCATGGGGCCGGGTTGTCATTGTTCGAGAAGCCGGCGCTGGGACCCGCCGGGTGTCAGGGCTCGCCGGGTTCTTCGGGTGCAGGCCCCGTGCGCCGGAGGCACTGTTTGTCGTCTTGTCGATCGTCTCGGAGTGGCCGGGTTGAGTCTACCACAGTGGCGCACCGTCAGGTCACCGCTTGCTGCCACCAGCAGTGACGACGGGTGTACTTGCTACCTCTTGAGCATGCGTTCGTTTTCCCTTGAAGAGGAAAGGGTGATGCAGCAAAGTAGCGTAAGTATTTCTGTCAGTTTTTGAGAACCAAGGTATCAATCCAGTAGGAGACTACACGCAAGTCGCCTAGTACCTGCACAAACAAACAAGAACCTCGCAACCAATGCGATAAAGGGGTTGTCAATCCCTTCACGGTCACTTACGAAAGTGAGATCTGATAGAGATAATAAGATAAATATTTTTGGTATTTTTGTTGTATAGATTGAAAAGTAAAGATTGTAAAAGTAAACGGCGACAGAAATAGCTAGTTGACGGAAAAATAATATGATGTAAAGTAGACCCGGGGGCCATAGGTTTCACTAGTGGCTTTCTCTCAAGATAGCATATATTACGATGGGTGAACAAATTACTGCCAAGCAATCGATAGAAAAGCACATAGTTATGATGATATCTAGGCATGATCGTGAACATAGGCATCACATCCGTGTCAAGTAAACCGAAACGATTCTGCATCTACTACTATTACTCCATGATAACCCACAAGTATAGGGGATCGCAACAGTTTCCGAGAGTAGAGTATTCAACCCAAATTTATTGATTCGACACAAGGGGAGCCAAGGAATATTCTCAAGTATTAGCAGCTGAGTTGTCAATTCAACCACACCTGAAAGACTTAATATCTACAGTGAAGTATTTAGTAGCAAAGTAGTGTGATAGTAGTGGTAACGGTAGCAAAAGTAATAGTTTTGGTTTTATAGTGATTGTAACAATAGCAACAGAAAAAGTAAATAAGCGAAGATCAATATGTGAAAATCTCGTAGGCAATGGATCAGTGATGGATAATTATGTCAGATGTGATTCCTAATGCAATGGTTATAACATAGGGTGACACAGAACTAGCTCCAGTTCATCAATGTAATGTAGGCATGTATTCAGAATATAGTCATACGTGCTTATGGAAAAGAACTTGCATGACATCTTTCATCCTACCCTCCCGTGGCAGCAGGGTCCTATTGGAAACTAAGGGATATTAAGGCCTCCTTTCAATAGAGTACCGGACCAAAGCATTAACACTTAGTGAATACATGAACTCCTCAAACTACGGTCATCACTGGTAAGTATCCCGATTATTGTCACTTCGGGGTTAACAGATCATAACACATAATAGGTGACTATAGACTTGCAAGATAAGATCAAGAACTCACATATATTCATAAAAACATAATAGGTTCAGATCTGAAATCATGGCACTCAGGCCCTAGTGACAAGCATTAAGCATAGCCAAGTCATAGCAACATCAATCTCAGAACATAATGGATACTAGGGATCAAACCCTAACAAAACTAACTCGATTACATGATAAATCTCATCCAACCCATCACCGTCCAGAAAGCCTACGATGGAATTACTCACGCACGGCGGTGAGCATCATGAAATTGGTGATGGAGGAAGGTTGATGATGACGATGGCAACGGATTCCCCTCTCCGGAGCCTCGAACGGACTCCAAATCAGCCCTCCCGAGAGATATTAGGGCTTGGCGGCGGCTCCGTATCGTAAAACGCGATGAATCCTTCTCTCTGATTTTTTTCTCCCCGAACATGAATATATGGAGTTGGAGTTGAGGTCGGTGGAGCGTCAGGGGGCCCACGAGGCAGGGGGGCGCGCCCAGGGGGCTGGCACGCCCCCCACCCTCGTGGACAGGGTGTGGGCCCCCTGACGTTGATTATTTCACCGGTACTTTTTTATATATTCCAAAAATATTCTCCGTTGATTTTCAGGTCATTCTGAGAACTTTTATTTCTGCACAAAAATAACACCATGGGAATTCTGCTGAAAACAGCATAAGTCCGGGTTAGTTCCATTCAAATCATGCAAGTTAGAGTCCAAAACAAGGGCAAAAGTGTTTGGAAAAGTAGATACGATGGAGATGTATCAACTCCCCCAAGCTTAAACCTTTGCTTGTCCTCAAGCAATTCAGTTGATAAACTGAAAGTAATAAAGAAAAACTTTTACAAACTCTGTTTGCTCTTGTTGTTGCAAATATGTAAACCCAGAATTCAAGTTTTCAGCAAATATTATGAACTAACCATATTCACAATAACATTTAGGTCTCATGTTTACTCATATCAATGGCATAATCGACTAGCGAGCAATAATAATAAATCTCAGATGACAACACTTTGTCAAAACAATCATAATATGATATAACAAGATGGTATCTCGCTAGCCCTTTCTGAGACCGCAAAACATAAATGCAGAGCACCCCTGAAGATCAAGGGCTGACTGGAAATTGTAATTCGTGGTAAAAGAGATCCAGTCAGAGTCATACTCAATGTAAACTAATAGTAATACATGCAAATGACAGTGGTGCTCTCCAACTGGTACTTTTTAATAAGAGGATGATGACTCAGCATAAAACTAAATAGATAGGCCCTTCTTAGAGGGAAGCAGGGATTTGTAGAGGTGCCAGAGCTCGATTTTGAAATAGAGATGAATAATATTTTGAGCGGTATACTTTCATTGTCAACATAACAACCGAGAGATCTCGATATCTTCCATGCTACACACATTATAGGCGGTTCCCAAGCACAATGGCAAAGTTTATACTCCCCCACCACCAACAAGCATCAATGCACGACTTGCCCAAAATAACGGGTGCCTCCAACTAACAACAATCCTGGGGGAGTTTTGTTTGCAATTATTTTGATTTGGTTTGAGCATGGGACTGGGCATCCCGGTGACCAGCCATTTTCTCGTGAGTGAGGAGCGGAGTCCACTCCTCTTGAGAATAACCCACCTAGCATGGAAGATACATACAGCCCTAGATGATACATGAGTTATTCGAGAATAAAAAACAGAATTGCATTTGAAGGTTTAGAGTTTGGCACATACAAATTTACTTGGAACGGCAGGTAGATACCGCATATAGGAAGATATGGTGGACTCATATGGAATAACTTCTGGGGTTTATGGAATTGGATGCACAAGCAGTATTCCCTCTTAGTACAAGTGAAGCGACCAGCTAGAGAGCGACAACAGTCATGAACATGCATTAAAATTAATCAACACTGAATGCAAGCATGAGTAGGATATAATTCACCATGAACATAAATATCGTGGAGGCTATGTTGATTTTGTTTCAACTACATGCATGAACATGTGCCAAGTCATGCCACTCGAATCGTTCAAAGGAGGATACCACCCTATCATACCACATCACAACCATTTTAATAGCATGTTGGCACGCAAGGTAAACCATTATAAACTCGTAGCAAGTTAAGCATGACAGGAGCAACTATAATCTCTAATTGTCATTGCAAACATGTTTCATTCATAATAGGCTGAATCAGGAACGATGAACTAATCATATTTACAAAAACAAGAGAGGTCGAGTTCATACCAGCTTCTCTCATCTCAATCAGTCCATCATATATTGTCATTATTGCCTTTCACTTGCACAACCGAATAGTGTGGATAATAATAATAATAATAATAGCGCACGTGCATTGGACTAAGCTGGAATCTGCAAGCATTCAATTCAAGGGAGAAGACAAGGTAATATGGGCTCTTTGGTAGATCAACAATAATACATATGAGAGCCACTCAACATTTTCATCATGGTCTTCTCCTCTCGGCCCCCCAAAGAAAAGAAAAGAAACAAAACTATTTACATGGGAAACCTCCCAACAAGCAAAAGAAGAATGAGAAATCTTTTTGGGTTTTCTTTTAATTATTACTACAGGCATGGAAAGTAAACTTAGCTAAAAGCTACAACTATTTTTTTGTTTTTCTTAAGGTTTTTCAAACACACAAGAAGAAAGCTTAAAACAGAAAATAAACTAGCATGGATGATACAATGAAAAAGTATGAGAACCGTCAACTAGAATGAGTGTGTGAATATGAATGTAATGTCGCTGAGAAATACGTACTCCCCCAAGCTTAGGCTTTTGGCCTAAGTTGGTCTATGCCCATGGATCGAAGCTGCCCTCTCTGGTGTACTGAGGAGGATCCTCAGGATGCCACTGGTTTGCGATCTCCTCTGGATCCCACTGATAAACAGACTGACTGTGAGGATCAAGTGGTGGCTCCGGCTCGGGCTCTGCAGCTGATGTCAGGCTCCGGTAGGCATGAATGGCCTCCGGCAGAACAAGGTACATGCCTGAAAATATGTTGAACAAAGAAGGAGCAGGCAAGGTAATAGTCTGAAAGTAGTCTTTATCAAATAGCAGTCTATAGTTAAACAACTTCTTCTTATTCTTAACAATAAAAACATGTGCTACCATACTCTTATAATCTAGAAGAATATGAGGCAGCAACTTTTCATCTTTCTCATAATGCCTAATAGGTATGTTATAGTGTGTAGCAAGGCGCGAGGTGAAGATGCCTCCTAAGATGGGACCCTTTGTATGGTTCAGATTTAATCGCTTAGCAACAATAGCGCCTAAACTAAAAGTGGTATCACGAAACAAAGCATGGCGCAAAATAACAATATCAGGGGCACTAAGATTTCCACAGTTTTCGCGACCAATTAAGCATCTATGTCGGTGTCAAAACCGGCCGATCTCGGGTAGGGGGTCCCGAACTGTGCGTCTAAGGCGGATGGTAACAAGAGGCAAGGGACACGATGTTTACCCAGTTTCGGGCCCTCTTGATGGAGGTAATACCCTACGTCCTGCTTGATTGTTCTTGATGATATGAGTATTACAAGAGTTGATCTACCACGAGAGCTTAGAGGCTAAACCCTAGAAGCTAGCCTATGGTATGATTGTATGATGTCCTACGGACTAAACCCTCCGGTTTATATAGACACCAGAGGGGGCTAGGGTTACACAAGGTCGGTTACAAGGGAGGATATCTACATATCCGTATTGCCTAGCTTGCCTTCCACGCCAAGGAGAGTCCCATCCGGACACGGGACGAAGTCTTCAATCTTGTATCCTCATGGTCCAACAGTCCGGCCAAAGGATATAGTCCGGCTGTCCGGAGACCCCCTAATCCAGGACTCCCTCAGTAGCCCCTAAACCAGGCTTCAATGACAATGAGTCCGGCGCGCAGTATTGTCTTCGGCATTGCAAGGCGGGTTCTTCTCCAAATCTTGAATATCTGCTAAGTAGTGTCCGGCTCCCATAAATGTTGGGCTTCTTGGCTTCTGCGCCCAATAAGGGCTATCTTCTACGTGTCGAGCGAATGCGAGGAGCCAGGGCATTTTTACATTCGCCCCCCTAGCCAGGTAAATAAATCGTCTATTAAAGGGATGGGGATTCTTGGATCCAATCGACGCCATCCTCCCACGGCGAGAATCCATCGGAGTGCGCTCGGAAAAATCCATTCCATCATGGCCGGCCATCGCAGCTCCACCCCTCACTCCCGTAGCCCTAAGCTCGGTGATTGGGAGAAGTGTTTCGTCCCGCACAACCGATTAGTAGAGTTGTAGACCCAGGGATTTCTCCCTGCAGCGTATATGGTCCCCGTCCGAGCCGGGCTCGCCACCTATAATGGTGGGGAGCAAGTGGAGAGCTTCCCCAATCCCTCCAAGGGGGGGCAGGTATGCCTTGTCCCTTACTTACTAAGGGGACTTGCATTTCCAATCCATCCGTTCCTCCGCAGACTCCTCGAGTTTTATGGCCTCCGGTTGCATAATTTCACCCCTGCTTCCATATTACACATCGCCGGTTATGTTGCCCTTTGTGAGCTGTTTCTGGGCTGTGAGGCTCATTTCGAGGTGTGGAAGAGGCTATTATGCCTTGTGCCCCGTACACAGGAGGGGTCACTTTATCAAGTGGGCGGAGCCAAAATATGGCGCATCGCCGAGACCGGATACCTGTCCGGTACCCCGAAGAAGACGTCCGAAGACTGGTCTTCGGAGTGGTTTTACATGGAGGACGTCCCTCTTCCAGACCCTGTTCAGAGGGGTCTTCCCGAGTTCAACAATGCTCCTCTGAAGAAACATTGAAGTTGGCGCCCACGGAGCCCCCAGGAGGAAGACAACGGAGAAGTCCTTTACCTGATGGGCCGGATTAAAGTGCTGGCTCAATCAAGATTGACAATAATCGAGGTTATGTCAATATGTATAATGCGGGGGGTGCAGTCGCTTCAATATCGAGGGCACCCCCTGTGGTGTTTTAATGAGGAAGATGATGCCACTCGCTGCGGGCATAAGGGACCGGACTCCGCTGCTGCTTTAGCAAAAAAATTGTCCGAGTTGTGCAAGGGAGATGAAGAGGAGTTCATTCGTATTAAGCCGCGGGATGGATTCTCCATGTACAACCCTCCAAGCTGGGTGAGCTGTCACTCTTTACTCCCAACCTTCCCGCATTCTTTGTTGTAAATGCTCACCTTGCCGTTTCATGGCAGGAACTGCGAAAAGCTGTAAGGGAGGTCAAAAGCCCACCTCCACAACCGGAGGACCCTGACCGGGCCCTCGACCCCGGACTCGAAGAGGATCCAGACATATTTGTGGAGCTGATAGACATGAAATTCTATCAATTGAGCTACGATGACGCCATGGTGGCCATAATGGCCGACTATCCTGGACTACTCCCTGCATCGCATGTAAGAAAAGACCGGAGTCCCAACTTCCAAAAAGGATCCCCCTTTACGCACTTCACCTACCGTACACATATGGTGTTTTATAGGGAAGGCCTTCGGGACGCTGTGCCGAACCCGCAGCGACTCGCCAACAAGGGGCACCGAAGCCGGGTAGGCCAAAGAGGAAGGCGGTCAGGACGGAGACGCCGACGCAGAGGTATGACACAAAACCTCGCTCCGTGGTTATCGTCTTTCTTAAAATATAATGACGTCCATGTTTCTTAGTAGAAAAAATGCTCGCAGAACTATATCCGGAGAGGCTGCCGATCACGCTCCACCAGCCGGGCTCCAGGGCCGGACATAGAGGCGGAAGCTAACACGGGGCAGACGCCGGATGCTCCTCCTACAGAGGATGCGGACAGACTGTCTGCTACAAACTCCGAAGTGGAGAGCGCCATGAATCACAGGCGTCGCTGGGCTGTACTCCGTGACGCTTGTTTCTCACAAGAGGCATTTGATGCCTTCAACTCCGGAGACGCGTACATCCGTGCTGCTCAAAATGGTCTAGCCAGAGCCACGGACCAATATGTAAGGGATATGCGGGTAAGCAAATCTGACGATTATATGTATCAGTAGCCCCTGAGACTTGAAATAGTTGACGCAACTGATTTAAGGATCATTATTTGTGTAGGTTCTTACAGAGAAGAATTCCCGATTGTCTCAAGAGCTAGAAGAGTGCAAGGCCCAGCTAGGGATCACTGTTGCCGCATTGAAGGAGTCCGAGAAGGGTCCCTCTGGTAACACTTGTTTCCATTGCAAAGAATACAGGTACCAGGTAGTATGCGGCATGTATGTTGCAGGTGACCCCGGAGTGAATCCGGAGGCCGTGGCGGTGAATGCGGCACGTGCTGATCGACAGCTAAATGCTGGCGAGCGCGTGCTTACGCGAGTCAGGCAGGAGAAAATTAATCTCCAAGACGCCAATATCCGGCTGGGCGTGGAACTGAAAGATGTCCGAGCCCAGCTTGCGGACTCCGTAAAGGAGAATAAGCGGCTTTGTCGCGGCATTTTTAGTAAGTGATTGAACAAACTTTTAAAGGAGTTCGGCAAAGAAGCCGGCTAACAGAGTTATGTATGCAGGTATGCTGACGGGTCGTCCCGCGGAAGAGATGCCCGGGTCTTCGGGTGATCTTCTACCAGAGCTCTCACAACTGCACGAGCAAGTTCGGCAAGTGATGCAAGGTATTGCCCAAGCCTTGTGGCCATCCGCGTCCCCGCTGGGAGGCATGGGGGAGCTTATAGAGAAGCTCAAGGGAGCACGGCAGTGCTTCCAATTATGGAAGATATCAGCCTGCCGACAAGGTGCAAGGGAAGCCTGGGCTATGGTGAAGACGCGATATACCAAAGCGGACCCAAACCACATGGCCGAGGTCGGACCTGTGGGGCCTGATCGAAAAGAGATCCCCGTCAGTTTAGTGTATGACCAAGTAGAATTAGCCGCAGAGTATTCACAACAGGATTGTAGGCTCGACAACCTGTTGGATGGTATAGAAGAAGAATTTAATCAGTCTTAGTGACTGTGTACTTCAAGTGACATATGTAATGTCCTAGCCGGATTGTAAATCATTTGTCATGGCGGACCTTTTCGCTTCGACCTCTGGACCCGATAGTCCGAAGCGTATCGGAATACCCGCTCCGTTATGTAAAAATCGGGGTATGCATGGAAACCAGGCGTAGGGGTCATAAGTGCTTGAATAGACAAGTACCCAACTAGA
Organism: Triticum urartu; assembly: GCF_003073215.2. NCBI lineage: Eukaryota > Viridiplantae > Streptophyta > Magnoliopsida > Poales > Poaceae > Triticum > Triticum urartu. The sequence continues at coordinate 587,087,210 of NC_053028.1, read as the reverse complement.
TATGTTATATTACATGGGTAGTAAGAAACATCTTCCAGGGAGAATAGTTCCGTTAAGGGTTCCTTTCCCTGGGTGCGCATGCCCTAATGTGCATGTCCGAACTGCGAAAAGAGACGCAGGCTATAAACATCTGGGGGCATGTTTCAAATTAAATAAAAGTCATCTTTTATTCACCGACCAAATATTCCCTTAAGAACGCTAGCTTTCGGCTTCACCCAGTCTGAGGTACACATCCGGCTGACCCGGCAATAACTGCTACCTCTTGAGCTTGCGTTCAATTTCCCCGAAGAGGAAGGGATGATGCAGCAGAGTAGCGTAAGTATTTCCCTCAGTTTTTGAGAACCAAGGTATCAATCCAGTAGGAGGCCACGCTCAAGTCCCTCGTACCTGCACAAAACGATAGCTACTCGCAACCAACGCGATTAGGGATTGTCAATCCCTTCACGGTCACTTACGAGAGTTAGATCTGATAGATATAATATTTTTGGTGTTTTTGGTATAGAGATGCAAAGTGAAAAGTAAAAGGCAAAGTACAAAAGCAAAGCAAGATTAAAGTGATGGAGATTGATATGATGAGAATAGACCCAGGGGCCATAGGTTTCACTAGTGGCTTCTCTCAAGAGCATAAGTATTCTACGGTGGGTGAACAAATTACTGTTGAGTAATTGATAGAATTGAGCATAGTTATGAGAATATCTAGGCATGATCATGTATATAGGCATCACGTCCGTGACAAGTAGGCCGAAACGATTCTGCATCTACTACTGTTACTCCACTCATCGACCGCTATCTATCATGCATCTAGAGTATTAAGTTAAAAACAGAGTAACGCCTTAAGCAAGATGGCATGATGTAGAGAGATAAATTCATGCAATATGAAATAAACCCCATCTTGTTATCCTCGATGGCAACGATACAATACGTGCCTTGCTACCCCTTCTGTCACTGGGAAAGGACACCGCAAGATCGAACCCAAAGCTAAGCACTTCTCCCATGGCAAGAATTACCAATCTAGTTGGCCAAACCAAACAGATAATTCGAAGAGACTTGCAAAGATAACCAATCATACACAAAAGAATTCAGAGAAGATTCAAATATTATTCATAGGTAGACTTGATCATAAACCCACAATTCATCGGTCTCAACAAACACACCGCAAAAAGAAGATTACATCGAATAGATCTCCACAAGAGAGGGGGAGAACTTTGTATTGAGATCCAAAAAGAGAGAAGAAGCCATCTAGCTACTAACTATGGACCCGAAGGTCTGAGGTAAACTACTCACACTTCATCGGAGAGGCTATGATGATGTAGAAGCCCTCCGTGATGACGGCCCTCTCCGGCGGAGCTCCGGAACAGGCCCCAAGATGGGATCTCATGGATATAGAAAGTTGCGGCGGTGGAATTAGGTTTTTGGCTCCTGTTCTGATCGTTTGGGGGTACGTAGGTATATATAGGAGGAAGGAGTACGTCGGTGGAGCACCGAGGGGCCCACGAGGCAGGGGGCGCGCCCCCCACCCTCGTGACCGCCTCTTTGACTCCTTGGAGTAGGGTCCAAGTCTCCTGGATCAAGTTCGGTGAGAAAATCATGTTCCCGAAGGTTTTATTCCGTTTGGAGTGCGTTTGATATTCTGTTTCTCTGAAATACTGAAATAGGCAAAAAAACAGCAATTCTGGCCTGGGCCTCCAGTTAATAGGTTAGTCCCAAAATAATATAAAAACGGAAAATAAAGCCCAACATAGTCCAAAACAATAGATAATATAGCATGGAGCAATCAAAAATTATAGATACGTTGGAGACGTATCAGGCATCCCCAAGCTTAATTCCTGCTTGTCCTCGAGTAGGTAAATGATAAAAAGATAATTTTTGATGCGGAGTGCTACTTGGCATAATTTCAATGCAAAACTTCTTAATCGTGATATGAATATTCAGATTCGAAAGATTCAAGACAAAAGTTTATATTGACATAAAAATAATAATACTTCAAGCATACTAACAAAGCAATTATGTCTTCTCAAAATAACATGGACAAAGAAAGTTATCCCTACAAAATCATATAGTCTGGCTATGCTCTATCTTCACCACACAAAGTATTTAAATCATGCACAACCCCGATGACAAGCCAAGCAATTGTTTCATACTCTAACTTTTTCAAAACTTTTTCAATCTTCACGTAATACATGAGCGTGAGCCATGGATATAGCACTATAGGTGGAATAGAATGGTGGTTGTGGAGAAGACAAAAATAGGGGAAGATAGTCTCACATCAACTAGGCGTATCAATGGGCTATGGAGATGCCCATCAATAGATATCAATGTGAGTGAGTAGGGATTGCCATACAACGGATGCACTAGAGCTATAAGTATATGAAAGCTCATCAAAAGAAACTAAGTGGGTGTGCATCCAACTTGCTTGCTCATGAAGACCTAGGGTAATTTGAGGAAGCCCATCATTGGAATATACAAGCCAGGTTCTATAATGTAAAATTCCCACTAGTATATGAAACTGATAACATGAGAGACTCTCTACTATGAAGATCATGGTGCTACTTTGAAGCACAAGTGTGGTAAAAGGATAGTAACATTGTCCCTTCTCTCTTTTTCTCTCATTTTTTTATTATTTGGGCCTTTTCTCTTTTTTATGGCCTCTTTTTTTATTTGGGCTTCTTTGGCCTCTTTTATTTATTTTTCGTCCGGAGTCTCATCCCGACTTATGGGGGAATCATAGCCTCCATCATTCTTTCCTCACTTGGGACAATGCTCTAAAAATGATGATCATCACACTTTTATTTTTCTTACAACTCAACAATTACAACTCGATACTTAGAACAAAATATGACTCTATATGAATGCCTCCGGCGGTGTACCGAGATATGCAATATGACAATGATGGAGTGTGCCATGATAAACGGAACGGTGGAAAGTTGCATGGCAATATATCTCGGAATGGCTATGGAAATGCCATGATAGGTAGGTATGGTGGCTGTTTTGAGGAAGGTATATGGTAGGTGTATGATACTGGCGAAGGGTGCATGGTATTAGAGAGGCTAGCAAAGGTGGAAGGATGGGAAAAAGTGCATATAATCCATGGACTCAACATTAGTCATAAAGAACTCATATACTTACTGCAGAAATCTAGAAGTTATCAAAGCAAAGTATTACGCGCATGATCCTAGGGGGATAGATTGGTAGGAAAAGACCATCGCTCGTCCGCGACCGCCACTCATAAGGAAAACAATCAATAAATAAATCATGCTCCGACTTCATCACATAACGGTTCACCATACGTGCATGCTACGGGAATCACAAACTTTAACACAAGTATTCTTTAAATTCACAACTACTCAACTAGCATGACTTTAATATTATCACCTCCATATCTCAAAACAATTATCATGCTTCAATCTTTTCTTAGTATTCAACACACTCAAAAGAAAGTTTCACAAATCTTGAATACCAAGCATATTAGTATTAAGCAAATTACCATGCTATTAAGAGACTCTCTAAATAATTTAAGTGAAGCATGAGAGATCAATAGTTTCTTTAAAACAAATCCACCACCGTGCTCTAAAAGATCTAAGTGAAGCACATAGAAAAAAATTATAACGCTAAAAGATATAACTGAAGCACATAGAGCAAAATTACTTAGCTCAAAAGATATAAGTGAAGCACATAGAGCAAAACTACATAGCTCAAAAGATATAAGTGAAGCACATAGAGCAAAATTATAATGCTCAAAAGATATAAGTGAAGCACATAGAGTATTCTATCAAATTCTAATTCATGTATGGCTCTCTCAAATCGTGTGTACAGCAAGGATGATTGTGGCACACTAAAACACAAAGACACAAATAATACAAGACGCTCCAAGCAAAACACATATCATGTTGGTGAATAAAAATATAGCTCCAAGTAAATTACTGATGGAAGTGGACGAAAGAGGGGATGCCTTCCGGGGCATCCCCAAGCTTTGAGTTTTTGGTGTCCTTGGATTATCTTGGGGGTGCCATGGGCATCCCCAAGCTTAGGCTCTTGCCACTCCTTGTTCCATAATCCATCAAAAGAATTCACCCAAAACTTGAAAACTTCACAACACAAAACTTAAAGTAGAAAACTCGTGAGCTCCGTTAGCAAAACAAAACAAAAGACCACTTCAAGGTACTGTAATGAACTCATTCTTAATTTATATTTGTGTTAAACCTACTGTATTCCAACTTCTCTATGGATTATAAACTATTTTACTAACCATAGATTCATCAAAATAAGCAAACAACACACGAAAAACAGAATCTGTCAAAAACAGAACAGTCTGTAGTAATCTGTAGCTAGCGCAAGATCTGGAACCCCAAAAATTCTAAAATAAATGTTGGACGTGAGGAATTTATCTATTAATAATCTTAAAAAAGAATTAACTAAATATCACTCTTAAAATAAAAATGACAGCAGTTCTCGTGAGCGCTAAAGTTTCTGTTTTTTACATCAAGTTCAACAAGACTTTCCCCAAGTCTTCCCAACGGTTCTACTTGGCACAAACACTAATTAAACACAAAAAGCAAAACCAGAACAGAGGATAAATAATTTATTTATTACTAAACAGGATCAAAAATCAAGGAATAAAAATAAAATTGGGTTGCCTCCCAACAAGCGCTATCGTTTAACGCCCCTAGCTAGGCATAAAAGCGAGGATAGATCTAGGTATTGCCATATTTGGTGGGCAATCCATAAGTGGCTCTCATGATAGTTTCATATGGCAATTTTATTTTCTTTCTTGGAAAGTGTTCCATGCCCTTTTTTAATGGAAATTGAAATCTAATATTCCCTTCCTTCATATCAATAATCGCACCAACCGTTCTAAGGAAAGGTCTACCAAGAATAATAGGGCAAGAAGGATTGCAATCTATATCAAGAACAATGGAATCTATGGGCAAATAATTTCTATTTGCAACAATAAGAACATCATTAATCCTTCCCATAGGTTTCTTAATAGTAGAATCCTCAAGATGCAAGTTTAGAGAGCAATCATCAAAATTGCGGAAATCTAGCAAATCACACAAAGTTTTGGGGATAGTGGAGACACTAGCACCCAAATCACACAAAGCATAAAACTCATGATCTTTAATTTTAATTTTAATAGTTGGTTCCCACTCATCATAGAGTTTTCTAGGGATAGAAACTTTCAACTCAAGTTTTTCTTCATAAGATTGCATCAAGGCATCAACAATATGTTCGGTAAAGGCTTTCTTTTGACTATAAGCATGTGGAGAATTTAGCACAGATTGCAACAAGGAAATACAATCAATTAAAGAGCAACTTTCATAATTAAATTCCTTGAAATCCAATATAGTGGGTTTAGCAACATCTAGATTTTTATTTCTTTCAATCCCACTTTCATCAATTTCATCATAAAGATCTAAATACTCCGAATTTTTAGAACTCCTTCTAGGTAAAGGAAGATCATATTCAGTTTCATCAAGATTCATATTGCAAAACAAAGATTTAATAGGAGACACATCAATAACTTTTAGATCTTCATCTTGATTTTCATAGGAATTCGGTTTAGCGGCCATCTTATTGACTAAGGTGGCTTGCATATCCGAAATTTCAGCAGTCATATTTTCTAGACGAGCAATTTGGGATCTTATACCATCAAATTCTTTAGACATATCATCAAGCTCTTTATTCATATAACTCATAAAACTTTTTTGTTCCTTAAGCTCGTTTCTAAAGAAATTATTATGCTCGAATTGCAAAACCATAAACTTCCTAACGTTGTTTTCAATCTCCTCTAACCCTTTAAGGTGAAGATCATCAAATCTCGGTTGAGCCATCGCGACAAACAAGCAATCCAACACACGAGCAAACAAAAGGCAAGCGGGCAAAAAGAGGCAAATAGAGAGGGAGGATAGAGAGAGAGAGGGCGAATAAAACGTCAAGGGTGAAGTGGGGGAGAGGAAAACGAGAGGAAAACGAGAGGCAAATGGAAAATAATGTAATGCGAGAGATAGGGATTGTGATGGGTAATTGGTATGTTGACTTTTTGCGTAGACTCCCCGGCAACGGCGCCAGAAATTCTTCTTGCTACCTCTTCAGCTTGCGTTGGATTTCCCCGAAGAGGAAGGGACGATGCAGCAGAGTAGCGTAAGTATTTCCCTCAGTTTTTGAGAACCAAGGTATCAATCCAGTAGGAGGTCACGCTCAAGTCCCTCGTACCTGCACAAAACGATAGCTACTCGCAACCAACGCAATTAGGGGTTGTCAATCCCTTCACGGTCACTTACGAGAGTGAGATCTGATAGATATAATATTTTTGGTATAGAGATGCAAAGTGAAAAGTAAAAGGCAAAGTAAAAAAGCAAAGCAAGATTAAAGTGATGGAGATTGATATGATGAGAATAGACCCGGGGGCCATAGGTTTCACTAGTGGCTTCTCTCAAGAGCATAAGTATTCTACGGTGGGTGAACAAATTACTGTTGAGCAATTGACAGAATTGAGCATAGTTATGAGAATATCTAGGCATGATCATGTATATAGGCATCACGTCCGTGACAAGTAGACCGAAACGATTCTGCATCTACTACTATTACTCCACTCATCGACCGATATCCAGCATGCATCTAGAGTATTAAGTTAAAAACAGAGTAACGCCTTAAGCAAGATGACATGATGTAGAGAGATAAATTCATGCAATATGAAATAAACCCCATCTTGTTATCCTCGATGGCAATGATACAATACGTGCCTTGCTGCCCCTTCTGTCACTGCGAAAGGACACCGCAAGATCGAACCCAAAGCTAAGCACTTCTCCCATGGCAAGAACAACCAATCTAGTTGGCCAAACCAAACGGATAATTCGAAGAGACTTGCAAAGATGACCAATCATACATAAAAGAATTCAGAGAAGATTCAAATATTATTCATAGATAGACTTGATCATAAACCCACAATTCATCGGTCTCAACAAACACACCGCAAAAAGAAGATTACATCGAATAGATCTCCACAAGAGAGGGGGGGAACTTTGTATTGAGATCCAAAAAGAGAGAACAAGCCATCTAGCTACTAACTATGGACCCGAAGGTCTGAGGTAAACTACTCACACTTTATCTGAGAGGCTATGATGATGTAGAAGCCCTCCGTGATGACGGCCCTCTCTGGCGGAGCTCTGGAACAGGCCCCAAGATGGGATCTCGTGGATACAGAAAGTTGCGGCAGTGGAATTAGGTTTTTGGCTCGTGTTCTGATCGTTTGGGGGTACATAGGTATATATAGGAGGAAGGAGTACGTCGGTGGAGCACCGAGGGGCCCACGAGGCAGGGAGCGCGCCTTAGGGGGGCGCGCCCCCCACCCTTGTGACCGCCTCTTTGACTCCTTGGAGTAGGGTCCAAGTCTCCTGGATCACGTTCGGTGAGAAAATCACGTTCCCGAAGGATTTATTCCGTTTGGACTCCGTTTGATATTCTGTTTCTCCGAAATACTAAAATAGGCAAAAAAAACAGCAATTCTGGGCTAGGCCTCCGGTTAATAGGTTAGTCCCAAAAATAATATAAAAGTGGAAAATAAAGCCCAATATAGTCCAAAACAGTAGATAATATAGCATGGAGCAATCAAAAATTATAGATACGTTGGAGACGTATGAGTAACAATCGCAGAGGTGCTCCCCTTATGCCCTAGCCAAAATAACGGGAACGTAGGGCATAAATACAAGAGTCAGGCAACCCAGCTTGGCCAAAACTTAAGTCATATCGATGCATATAATGGCGAAAAAGGTACATGCGGAAGAATAACACATGTGTGGGACATAAGCCCAGAAAAATAGTTAGATTAAGCTTCTGTATAAGAAGCCCCCAGGTATAATGAGCGCGGTTAGCGCGGCAAGATTGTGTAACCAAGACACAAGGTTAGCCTTTTAAGGCCTTGATGAGAAAATAAAAGGAGAGAAAGAGAGAAAAGACAGATATGCAAAAAATTGATGGAGGTAAGGAGACAAACATAGAGTCCGGCGCTAGGCATAGAATCTTCGGAGTCTGACTGCGTTCCATGGGTTTGGCTCGAGTCGATTATCCGATGCATCTCGCAGACGGTACGCTCCACCAGTCAGAACCTGGTCAATAATGAAGGGACCTTCCCATTTGGGCTTGAGCTTGTTCTTTTTCTTCTCCGGCAGGCGTAGAACTAGTTCGCCAATGTTATAGGTTTTGGCCTGTACTTCTCTGCTTTGATACCTTCGAGCTTGCTGCTGATAGAATGCGGAACGGGCCTTTGCCACGTCGCGCTCCTCCTCCAGGGCGTCCAAACTGTCCTGCCGATCGAGCTTGGCCTCTTTTTCTTCGTACATGCGCACTCGAGGTGAGTCATGAATTATGTCGCAAGGCAGAACCGCCTCTGCGCCATACACCATAAAGAACGGTGTGTATCCGGTAGTGCGATTCGGCGTGGTCCGCAGCCCCCATAGTACGGAGTCGAGCTCCTCTACACAGTGCGTGTTTGATTCCTTTAAGGACCGCACTAGTCTGGGTTTAATGCCTCTCATGATAAGACCATTTGCTCGCTTGACTTGACCGTTAGTTTGTGGGTGATAGACAGAAGCATAATCGAGCTTGATGCCCATATTGCTACACCAAAGTTTCACCTCGTCGGCTGTAAAATTCGTGTCATTGTCAGTGATGATGTTGTGGGGGATGCCATAACGGTGTACAACCCCAGATATGAAGTCTATCACCGGTCCGGATTCAGCGTTTTGACGGGTTTGGCTTCTATCCATTTGGTGAATTTATCCACCATGACCAGTAAGTATTTTTTCTTATGGGTTCCCCCTTTAAGGGGTCCGACCATATCAAGCCCCCAGACCACAAAGGGCCAAGTAATGGGGATTGTTTGGAGAGCGGTAGGCGGCATATGGCTTTGGTTTGCAAAAAGCTGGCAATGATGCAATGTTGGACCAGATGCTGCGCATCTGCCCGGGCCGTCGGCCAATAAAAACTTGTACGGAAGGCCTTGCTTACAAGGGCCCAGGCTGCGGCGTGGTGGCCGCCGAGTCCGGCATGGATTTCTGCCAAAAGCTTCCGCCCTTCCTCTTTGGAGATGCACCTTTGAAGGACTCCGGTAGTGCTTTTCTTATAAAGCTCTCCCTCATGGACCTTGTAGGATTTAGATCGCCGCACTATGCAGCGTGCCTCATTTTGGTCCTCGGGTAGTTCCTACCTGGTTAGGTAGGCCAGGAATGGTTCTGTCCACGGGGCGATGACGGCCATTATTACGTGGGCTGAAGGTGTTATTTCGATGGCAGAGCCTCCGATTGTGTCAGAGTGTTCGGTATCTGGTGTTGTGGCCGGGTCCGGACTATTATTGCCGGTGTCCCCTTCCCATACCACGGATGGCTTAAACAGTTTTTCCACGAAGATGTTAGGTGGGACAGGGTCACGCTTAGCGCCGATACGGGCGAGGATATCCGCCGCCGGATTATTTTCCCGAGCCACATGGTGGAATTCAAGCCCCTCGAACCGAGCTGACATTTTGAGGATGGTGTAGCGATATGCCGCCATTTTCGGATCCTTGGCATCGAAGTATCCATTTATTTGAGATATTACGAGGTTTGAATCCCCACGCACCTCCAGGCGTTGAATGCCCATGGAAACTGCCATCCGAAGACCGTGTAGTAGGGCCTCATATTCGGCTGTGTTATTGGAGTCTGTGTATAGTATTTGGAGTACATATTGAGTTGTATCTCCGGTGGGGGACATCAGGACGATGCCAGCCCCCAGACCAGCCAGCATTTTAGAGCCGTCGAAGCGCATGATCCAATTGGAGTACGCGTCGTACTCCTTAGGGAGTTCGGCTTCTGTCCATTCGGCGATGAAATCGGCCAGTACTTGCGACTTAATGGCTTGCCGTGGTTTGTATGTTATGTTGAACGAGAGGAGCTCGATAGCCCATTTGGCAATCCGGCCCGTGGCATCGCGGTTGTTTATTACGTCATGGAGTGGTACTTCGGAGGCCACCGTAATTGAACACTCTTGAAAATGGTGTCGTAATTTCCGGGATGCCATGAATACCGCGTATGATATCTTTTGATAATGTGGGTACCGTGATTTGCATGGAATGAGGACAGTAGATACATAATATACCGGCTTTTGAAGTGGGAATTTATGTCCGTCTGTCTCTCGTTCGACGACGAGCACTGCTCTTACAACTTGGTGAGTTGCCGCTATATATAATAGCATTGGTTCGCCGACATTTGGCACGGCCAAGATTGGGTTGGTAGCCAGGATGGCTTTTATTTCTTCCAATCCGACTGTGGCTTCGTCCGTCCACTCGAAGTGTTCGGTGCGCCGAAGAAGGCGATAAAAGGGGAGTGCCTTTTCTCCTAATCGGGAGATGAAGCGGCTTAAGGCCGCCACACATCCAGTTAACTTTTGGATTTGCTTGAGGTCAGTTGGGATAGACAACTGCGACAGAGCCCGGATCTTAGCCGGATTTGCTTCAATTCCTCTATTGGAGACAATAAAGCTCAGGAGCTTTCCAGCGGGTACGCCGAAAACGCATTTTTCCGGATTGAGCTTAATGTCGTATGTTCGGAGATTGTCAAACGTGAGCCTCAAGTCATCTATTAAGGAGTCGACGTGTCTGGTTTTAACGACCACATCGTCGATGTATACCTCCACTGTTTTGCCAATCTGCTTTTCCAGACATGTCTGAATCATGCGCTGATACGTTGCGCCGGCGTTTTTGAGCCCAAAGGGCATTGTGTTAAAACAGACGGGCCGTATGGAGTGATGAATGCCGTTGCGTCTTGATCGGACTCCGCCATCTTAATTTGGTGGTAACTGGAGTATGCATCGAGGAAGCACAATGAGTCGTGTCCTGCGGTAGCGTCGATAATTTGATCGATGCGAGGGAGGGGGAGGGATCATTTGGGCACGCCTTATTAAGGTCCTTGAAGTCGACGCATAGGCGCCAGGATTTGTCCTTCTTTGGCACCATCACCAGGTTTGCTAGCCAATCCGGATGCTTTATTTCTCTAATGAATCCGGCCTCCAGTAACTTGGCTAGCTCCTCTCCCATGGCTTGTCGCTTAGGTTCGGAGAAACGCCGAAGAGTCTGCTTGACCGGCTTGAATCCTTTTAGAATGTTAAGGCTATGCTCGGCCAGCCTGCGTGGGATTCCTGGCATGTCTGAAGGATGCCAGGCGAATATGTCCCAATTCTCGCGTAGGAACTCCCGTAGTGCGGCGTCTACAGCGGGGTTTAACTGTGCCCCGTTGGATGCTGTTTTTGTGGGGTCCGTTGGATGGACTTGGAATTTGACTATATTATCCGCTGGTTTAAAGGAGGTGGACTTGGATCTTTTGTCTAGTATCACGTCGTCCCTGTCCACTGTGGAGCGCAGCGCGGTTAACTCCTCCGCCACAAGGGCTTCGGATAATGCCTTGAGGGCCAGTGCGGCTGTTTTGTTCTCGGCGCGGAGTGCTATGTCCAGATCACTAGCTAGAGTGATGATTTCATTGGGTCCGGGCATTTTGAGCTTCATGTACCCGTAATGGGGTATGGCTTGAAAAATCGTGAATGCCTCCCGCCCTAGAAGGGCGTGGTTTCCGCTACTGAACGGGGCCACTTGGAATGTGATTTCTTTGGACCTATAATTCTCCGGAGTGCCGAATACCACATCTAGTGTGATTTTCCCAGCGCAACGTGCCTCCCGACTAGGGATAATTCCTCGGAAGGTCGTGCTGCTTTGCTCTATACGATTGTTGTCTATTTCCATTTTTTGAAGAGTCTCCTCATAAATAAGGTTTAATCCGCTACCGCTGTCCATGAGCACTTTAGTGAGCCGAAAGCCGTCCACAATTGGACTGGGGACCAAAGAGGCTGGTGCTCGGGTTGTTCGGAATTTAGGTTCGTCACTGGCACTGAAGGTGATAGCCGTGTCGTTCCATGGATTTATTGCTGCCACATGGCAGACTTCAGCAAGGCTGCAGAGTGCTCGCTTACGCCTATTATGTGAGGCGAAGGCCTCGAAGACTGTCAATATTGTATTGTTATCCACGGGAAGGTGCTCTGGGGGTTTTTGGATGAGGAGATCCTCACCGCTCTTGGCCACCTACCGGAGTACCCAACATGCTCTAAGGCTATGTGTTGGTATGGTATCCGATGTACTATGAATTTTGCAGGGCCTGTTAAGCCATCCCTCCAATACGGTTTCACGCCCTGTAGTGGGCTTTTGCTTCTTTGTAATTGAGTCAGGCGACTTATGAGAGTGAACCCTTTTAGTTTGAACTGGGGGTTTTGTCAGAGCCGGATTATCCCAAAATTTTGTTTGGGTTTTCCAGGCACTTTCCATCGCACAGTACTTCCGTACTATGGCCGCCAAGTCAGCGAAGTGTGCTATGTCACGGCGACTTATGGCGTTGAGGATTCCCTTGTCCGTGCAATTGTTGCAAAACAACGAAATTGCGTCTTCCTCGCGACAGTCCTTGACCTTGTTCATTACAAGGAGGAATCTGGCCCAACAGTGATGTACTGTCTCTTGGGGCGCTTGCCTAATGTGGGAAAGATCGTTTGTATCTGGGCGGGTGGGTGGATTTAAGTCCGGACCTTGACCCCATTGGAGACCCCGGGGCAGGGGAGTTTCCGATCTTGGAAGTTCGGGCTCCGGGATATGTTGCCCCGTAGGTTCGGTATGCAGCCTGATTCTAGGTTCAGGGTTAGGGCGATCTCCTCCCGTGAGCGGGTATCCGGCTCGGAGAGCTCGGGAATCCGGACATAGTTCGTCCTCATGATAGAGGGAGAATCGCCGCATTGCTCCTCCACCACCGCTATCTGATGGGTGACCGGCGGAGAGTTAATCTCCCTTTGGTCGGGTTTAAGCCCGATCCGATCGTAGTCCGTAGCGACTCCCAGAGCGGCGATGCGATCCAAGAGCTCGTTCAAAGAGGAGGGCTCCATTGGATCCATCTGCTCGGAGAATTTCGAGCTGATGTGGAGGCTATTTTCGATGACCCGAGAAGTCATCGTCGGCGCAGCGTCCGAGCGGGCGGTCATGACGAAGCCGCCTAGTCAGAGAGTTTGGCCTACAGCCAGGGCTCCCCTAGAGGTGATGTTGTCCTTGACAACGAGACGAGCCATCCTTCCTTATGATGACGACACAGTGGAACTCTCAATGAAAGCACCAATGTCAGTGTCAAAACTGGCGGATCTCGGGTAGGGGGTCCCGAACTGTGCATCTAAGGCAGATGGTAACAGGAGGCAAGGGACACGATGTTTACCCAGGTTCGGGGCCTCTTGATGGAGGTAATACCCTATGTCCTGCTTGGTTGTTCTTGATGATATGAGTATTACAAGAGTTGATCTACCACGAGATCGTAGAGGCTAAACCCTAGAAGCTAGCCTATGGTATGACTGTACGTTGTCCTACAGACTAAACCCTCCGGTTTATATAGACACCGGAGGGGGCTAGGGTTACACAAGGTCGGTTACAAGGGAGGAGATCTACATATCCGTATTGCCTAGCTTGCCTTCCACGCCAAGGAGAGTCCCATCCGGACACGGGACGAAGTCTTCAATCTTGTATCTTCATGGTCCAACAGTCCGGCCAAAGGATATGTCCGGCTGTCCGGAGACCCCCTAATCCAGGACTCCCTCAATCTGCTAGCAAATATTGCCAAGTAACGTAGAACATGAAAATGTATGCTAGTGATTCTTGCATCGGAAACTTTCCTCGTTTCCCCTATAGCAATCATATCAATAAATCCCTCCACATCATTACGATGTGGTTCCTCTATGCTGCCCTCAAAGGGTATCCTACAAACCCGGCAAAAACCATAAAGTGACATCTCCTTATGCTCATCATATAAATAAAATCCCACCGAAGGTGGCGATCTCCTAGCATGGAAATTAAATTTTTTCACAAAAATATTGGTGGGTAGGATATGCTGTTCACGCTGGTCGTGGAGGAAGTCAGTGAGGCCTGCATTCTCAGCCAAATAATAAAAATCTTCATAAATCTCGGCTTCTCTCAAGAACTCATCACAAGGCCATTCACACGACCGAACCTCCGCAGTGCGAGGGAGATTATATTTGGGCTTATTATTTTCTTCACTTTGCTTATCCTTCGATCTTCGGCTCAAAGAGCCCCTCAAGAATCTCTTCATCTTATTCTGAAAATTTCTGAAATTTTTAGTAACTCAAAAATAAAAGTGAACCAAACTCAACAAGATTGATAGCTCCTACAAGTGCCTAGAGGCCATATCACGCATTAAAACTACTTTTGACCACATAAATTCGACATGCAAGCTCAAGAACAGGGTCACCTAAGCAGCAAAAATTTGCAATAAATAAAGCACTAGAACAAAAACTAATTGGACCATTGGAGGAGTCACATACCGAAGAACAATCCCCCAAAGAAGTTTTGTGAATGGAGCTTTGAGCAAGGAGATCGAAAATGGCAGCAAGATGAGCTAGAACACGGGTTTGAGCTGGTGGATGATTTTTTCTGGAGGAAGACGAAGTGTGTGGGTGCAAGAATAAGTGGAGGGGACCCACGTGGGGTCCACGAGGCAGGGAGCACGCCCTCCACCCTCGTGGGCACATGGTGAGGCCCCCTGGTGTGTTCTTAGTGCCAATAATTCTTAAATATTCTAGAAAAAATCATATTAAAATTTCAGGGCATTTGGAGAACTTCTATTTTCGGGGTATTTTTTATTGCAAGGATAATTCAAAAAACGGACAGAAAATACTATTTTTGCTTTATTTAAACTAAATAACAGAAAGTAAAAGGAGGGTACAGAGAGTTGTGCTTTCTAACTTCATCCATCTGATGCTCATCAAAAGGAATCCACTAACAAGGTTGATCAAGTCTTGTTAACAAACTCATTTCGAATAACATGAAACCGGAGAATTTTCGAATAACACTAGGTTACCTCAACGGGGATATGCACATCCCCAACAATAGGAATATCATATTTCTTCTTGACAGTAGGAAGAGGAAATTCAAAACCTCCAATAGTAATCGTTGAAATTTTTCCAATATAATTGATACTGTGGACTTGAGGTTGTTTCCTTGGAAAATGTACCATGTGCTCATTACCATTAACATGAAAAGTTACATTGCCTTTGTTGCAATCTATAACAGCCCCTGCAGTATTCAAAAAGGGTCTACCAAGGATAATCGACATACTATCGTCCTCGGGAATATCAAGAATAACAAAGTCCGTTAAAATAGTGACATTTGCAACCAGAACAGGCACATCCTCACAAATACCGACAGGTATAGCAGTTGATTTATCATCCATTTGCAGAGATATTTCAGTAGGTGTCAACTTATTCAAATCAAGTCTACGATATAAAGAGAGAGGCATAACACTAACACCGGCTCCAAGATCACATAAAGCAGTTTTAACATAGTTTCTCTTAATGGAGCATGGTATAGTTGGTACTCCTGGATCTCCTAGTTTCTTTGGTATTCCACCTTTAAAAGTATAATTAGCAAGCATGGTGGAAATTTGAGCCTCCGGTATCTTTCTTTTATTTGTAACAATATCTTTCATGTACTTAGCATAAGGATTCATTTTAAGCATATCAGTCAAATGCATACGCAAAAAGATAGGTCTAATCATTTCAGCAAAACGCTCAAAATACTCATCATCCTTTTTCTTGGATGGTTTAGGAGGAAAAGGCATGGGTTTTTGAACCCATGGTTCTCTTTCTTTACCGTTCTTTCTAGCAACGAAGTCTCTCTTATCATAACGTTGATTCTTTGATTGTGGGTTATCAAGATCAACAGCAGGTTCAATCTCTACATCATTGTCATTGCTAGGTTGAGCATCAACATGAACATCATCATTGACATTATCACTAGGTTCATGTTCATTACCAGATTGTGTTTCAGCATCAGAAATAGAAATATCATTGGGATTCTCAGGTTTGTCAACAACAGGTTCACTAGAAGCATGCAAAGTCCTATCATTTTTCTTTTTCTTCTTCTTAGAAGAACTAGGTGCATCAATATTAGTTCTCTGAGAATCTTGATCAATTCTCTTAGGGTGGCCCTCGGGATACAAAGGTTCCTGAGTCATTTTACCCCATCTAGTCATAACTCTAATAGAATTATCATTTTTCTTATTATTTAATTCAATGAGCAAATCATTTTGAGCTTTAAGCACGTGTTCTACTTGAGTGGTAACCATAGAAGCATGTTTACTAGTAAGTTTAAGTTCACCTTTAACTCTAGACATATAATCACTCAAGTGTTCAATCATATAAGCATTACGTTTCAATTGTCTACCAACATAAGCTTTGAAGTTTTCTTGTTTAACAATAAAATTATCAAACTAATCTAAGCATTGGCTAGCAGACTTATAACAAGGAATATCACCTTCATCAAATCTATAGAGAGAATTTACCTTTACTACTTGTGTCGGGTTATAAAGACAATGTATTTCTTCAATAGGTGGTAAATTCTTAACATCTTCAGCTTTAATACCTTTTCTTTCATAGATTTCTTTGCCTCTTGCATATCTTCAGGACTGAGAAATTGAATATCCCTTTTCTTTGGAGTTGGCTTAGGAGTTGGTTCAGAAAGTGTCCAATCATTTTCATTGCTCAACATATTATTCAACAGAAATTCAGCTTGATCAACAGTTCTTTCCCTAAAAACACAACCAGCACAACTATCCAGGTGGTCTCTGGACGCATCGGTTAGTCCATTATAAAAGATATCAAGTATTTCATTTTTCTTGAGAGGATGATCAGGCAAAGCATGAAGTAATCGGAGAAGCCTCACCCAAGCTTGTGGGAGACTCTCTTCTTCAATTTGCACAAAATTATATATTTCCCTTAAGGCAGCTTGTTTCTTATGAGTGGGGAAATATTTAGCAGAGAAGTAATAAATCATATCCTGGGGACTACGCACACAACCAGGATCAAGAGAATTAAACCATGTTTTAGCGTCACCCTTTAATGAGAATGGAAACAACTTAAGGATAAAGTGATATCGAGTTTTCTCATCATTCATGAATAGGGTGTCTATATCATTTAATTTAGTAAGATGCGCCACAACAGTTACAGATTCATAGCCATAAAAAATATCAGACTCAACCAAAGTAATTAACTCAGGATCGACAGAGAAATCATAATCCTTATCAGAGATACAGATAGGTGAAGTAGCAAAAGCAGGGCCATGTTTCATTCTAGCATTCAAGGATTTTTCTTTCAGCTTAGCTAACAGTTTCTTAAGATCATATCTATCATTGCAAGCTAAAAAGTCTCTAGCAGTTTCTTCATCCATAACATAACCCTCAGGCACAACAGGCAATTCATATCTAGGGGGAGAATCTTCATCATCACTTTCATCAATATTATCAGTTTCAATAATTTCATTCTCTCTAACCCTAGGAAGTTGTTCATCAAGAAAGTCACCTAGGGCACAGTATTATCAAGCATAGAAGTAGTTTCATCATAAGTATCATGCAAAGCAGAAGTGACATCATCTATAACATGCGACATATCAGATAAATAGCAGGAGTAGGTGTCACTAGTTTAGTCAAAACAGAAGGTGAATCAAGTGCAGAGCTAGATGGCAGTTCCTTACCTCCCCTCGTAGTTGAGGGAAAAATCTTGGTTCTTTCATCTTTCAAGTTCTTCATAGTGATCAACAGATATAAATCCCAAGTGACTCAAAGAATAGAGCTATGCTCCCCGATAACGGGGCCAGAAAATAGTCTTGATAACCCACAAGTATAGGGGATCGCAACAGTTTTCAAGGTGAGAGTATTCAACCCAAATTTATTGATTCGACACAACGGGAGCCAAAGAATATTCTCAAGTATTAGCAGCTGAGTTGTCAATTCAACCACACCAGAAAGACTTAATATCTGCAGCAAAGTATTTAGTAGCAAAGTAGTATGATAGTAGCGGTAACAGTAGAAAAAGTAATGGTTTTGGTTTTATAGTGATTGTAACAATAGCAACGGAAAAGTAAATAAGCGAAGATCAATATGTGAAAAGCTCGTAGGCAGTGGATAATTATGTCGGATGCGATTCCTCATGCAATGGTTATAACATAGGGTGACATAGAACTAGCTCCAATTCATCAATGTAATGTAGGCATGTATTCCGAATATAGTCATACGTGCTTATGGAAAAGAACTTGCATGACATCTTTTGTCCTACCCTCCCATGGTAGCGGGGTCCTATTGGAAACTAAGGGATATTAAGGCCTCCTTTTAATAGAGTACCGGACCAAAGCATTAACACTTAGTGAATACATGAACTCCTCAAACTACGGTCATCACCGGTAAGTATCCCGATTATTGTCACTTCGGGGTTAACGGATCATAACACATAATAGGTGACTATAGACTTACAAGATAAGATCAAGAACTCACATATATTCATAAAAACATAAAAGGTCCGGATCTGAAATCATGGCACTCGGGCCCTGGTGACAAGCATTAAGCATAGCAAAGTCATAGCAACATCAATCTCAGAACATAATGGATACTAGGGATCAAACCCTAACAAAACTAACTCAATTACATGATAAATCTCATCCAACCCATCACCGTCCAGCAAGCCCACGAGGGAATTACTCACGCATGGCGGTGAGAATCATGAAATTGGTGATGGAGGAAGGTTGATGATGACGATGGCGACGGATTCCCATGTCCGGAGCCCCGAACGGACTCCAGATCAGCCCTCCCGAGAGAGATTAGGGCTTGGCGGCGGCTCCGTATCGTAAAATGCGATGAATCCTTCTCTCTGATTTTTTCTCCCCGAACGTGAATATATGGAGTTGGAGTTGAGGTCGGTGGAGCGTCAGGGGGCCCACGAGGCAGGGGGCGCGCCCCCCACCCTCATGGACAGGGTGTGGGCCCCCTGACATTGATTCTTTCGCCATTATTTTTTATATATTCCAAAAATATTCTCTGTTGATTTTTAGGTCATTCCGAGAACTTTTATTTCTGCACAAAAATAACACCATGGCAATTCTGCTGAAAACAGCGTCAGTCCGGGTTAGTTCCATTCAAATCATGCAAGTGAGAGTCGAAAACAAGGGCAAATGTGTTTGGAAAAGTAGATACGATGGAGACGTATCACTCCACACATCGACCGCTATCCAGCATGCATCTAGAGTATTAACTTCAGAAGAACAAAGTAACGCATTAGGCAAGATGACATGATGTAGAGGGATAAACTCAAGCAATATGGTATAAACCCCATCTTTTTATCCTCGATGGCAACAATACAATACGTGTCTTGCTGCCCTTGCTGTCACTGGGAAAGGACACCGCAAGATTGAACCCAAAGCTAAGCACTTCTCCCATTGCAAGAAAGATCAATCTAGTAGGCCAAACCAAACTGATAATTCGAAGGGACTTGCAAAGATATCAAATCATGCATATAAGAATTCAAAGAAGAATCAAATATTGTTCATATATAATCTTAATCATAAACCCACAATTCATCGGATCTCGGCAAACACACCGCAAAAAGAATTACATCGAATAGATCTCCAAGAACATCGAGGAGAACTTTGTATTGAGATCCAAAGAGAGAGAAGAAGCCATCTAGCTAATAACTATGGACCCGAAGGTCTGTGGTAAACTACTCACACATCATTGGAGAGGCTATAGTGTTGATGTAGAAGCCCTCCGTGATCGAATCCCCCTCCGGCAGATCGCTGGAAAAGGTCCCCAGATGGGATCTCACGGGTACAAAAGGTTGCGGCGGTGGAAAAGTGGTTTCATGGCTCCCCTAGATGTTTTCAGGGTACAAGAGTATATATAGGCGAAAGAAGTAGGTTGGTGGAGCTGTGAGGGGCCCACGAGGGTGGTGGGCGTGCCTGGCCCCCTGGGCGCACCGCCCTACCTCATGGCCGCTTCGCTGCTTCCTTGACGTCCACTCCAAGTCTCTTAGATTGCGTTTGTTCCAAAAAAAGATCCTCACGAAGGTTTCATTCCGTTTGATATTCCTTTTCTGCGAAACACTGAAATAGGCAAAAAAACAACAATTTGCACTAGGCCTTTAGTTAATAGGTTAGTCCCAAAAATAATATAAAAGTGCATAATAAAGCCCATTAAACATCCAAAACAGATAATATAATAGCATGGAACAATCAGAAATTATAGATACGTTGAAGACGTATCAAGCATCCCCAAGCTTAATTCCTGCTCGTCCTCGAGTAGGTAAATGATAAAAATAGATTTTTTGATGTGGAATGCTACCTAACATAATTTTCAATGTATTTCTCTATATTGCGACATGAATGTTTAGATCCAAAAGATTCTAGACAGAAGTTTAATATTGAAATAAAAATAATAATACTTGAAGCAATGCTAACCAAGAAATCATGTCTTATCAAAATAACATAGCCAAAGAAAGATTATCCCTACAAAATCATATAGTTTGGCCATGCTTCATTTTCATCACACAAAATGCTCCCATCTTGCACAACCCCGATGACAAGCCAAGCAATTGTTTCATACTTTAGCCTTTTCAAACTTTTTCAACTTTCACGCAATATATGAGTGCGAGCCATGGACATAGCACTATGGGCGGAATAGAATATGATGATGGAGGTTGTGTGAGAAGACAAAAAGGGAGAAAGTCTCACATTGACGCGGCTAATCAACGGGCTATGGAGATGCCCATCAATTTATGTCAATGCAAGGAGTAGGGATTGCCATGCAATGGATGCACTAGAGCTATAAATATATGAAAGCTCAACAAAAGAAACTAAGTGGGTGTGCATCCAACTTGCTTGCTCACGAAGACCTAGGGCATTTTGAGGAAGCCCGTTATTGGAATACACAAGCCAAGTTCTATAATGAAAAATTCCCACTAGTATATGAAAGTGACAACATAAGAGACTCTCTATCATGAAGATCATGGTGCTACTTTGAAGCACAAGTGTCGGGGATATACCCCACAGTGTAAACCGGCCGTAAGTTAACCCGGCCAGGACTTGGCGGTTTATCTGAAGACCCCGCTGACACTTGGCGAGTCACCGGCGACCCGCCCTGACCTGGCGGTTTACAAACAACCCACCTGGTCATTATGACTCACTGGTGATCCGGCGTGCGGGACAGACAGATGACAAGGCCCAAGACCCAGAAGGCCGGTTCATGTTTAATGGTGGGCCGGTTTAAGAGGAAGGCAGGAGGAATATTATCTTACAAGGAGTTAAGACCTGGACTTGTATCCGGTTTGTATTAAAGATAGACTAGTCCTAATCCTAATAGGACTCTACATGTAACCCGCCCCTCCAACATATATAAGGAGGGGCAGGGCTCCTCAAAGGGGGGGGGATGGACAGGTTCCACAAGTTGGACAAGTTAGGTTTAGACAATAGCTCTCGAGATAGAGCACTCTTGTAACCGTGATCATCATCATCAATATCAATGAAGCAGGATGTAGGCTTTTACCTCCACCGTGAGGGGCCGAACCTGGGTAAAACATCGCGTCTCTCGTCCCGTTCAACCCCTCTCAAGCTACCACATAGATGCGTTGGCCTCGCGACTAAGTCCTGACACTAAGGACATCTGTCGTGACAATTCCACGATAGTTGGCGCCCACCGTGGGGCCTGCGCACGGTGGTGTTGAGTTCTTGAAGGGATCTCTCCAAGGATCGAGAAGTCTGCAATTTTTTCAGATGAAAAGTAACTGGTTTGGAAAGATTCAGATTAACAACCGATAAGATTGAAGGATATGAGGGTTTGGCGTGTTCTCTGTGCGTCACTGAGGCAACGTGATCCGTCGAATCCGAGTTGGAAATCAGATTTTGGCCGCTACAACTGGGTATCGCCAAGGTCGACACGAGTTACGCTACCTCATCATCCGCCGCCTTGCCGCGGTGGTCCGTCTCCAAGCAGTACTGCCGCCTTGCATTGCAGCTGCGCCCTGTCTGAGTCACATCCAACATCGACATCTCCACTTGATCTCAGATTGAGTCATCACCACTGCCGATTCAATGTTAAGAAGGAAATTGGGATTGCGTTTTAGCCGGATTCTGAAGCCGACTCGCCGCCCGGCCTCTTCAAGTCACGACCTGGGGTCGCCGTACCACCGGCCGCCTACACCGCCAATACGGCCCCAAGTCGCGAGCTACCTCGGGTTGCCGCGGACGTCGCTCACCTCCACCTTCACCGTCCGCCTCTGTTGTGGTTGCCTTGACCCGCCCGCCGTCGAACCGGTTTGCCGCCGTCGCGAGTGAGCCACCGCGAGTCGCTGGGACCCTCTATAGTTCACTGCGCCGCCTCCACATCGCCACAGGCTTCCCCGCGCCCGAGCTCCTCTCTCACCAGGCCTGCGCTGACCGTTGTCTCTATCGTCCGCTTCTGCTGCAACCTGTGTAGACCAAGACGCCGGGCGTCCCCGCTGCCGAACCGCTGCCGCCTTGCTTGACTCTGAGCCGACCTGGCCCAGCGCTATTTTCGCCGCGGCCAACTGTGCCTTCAAGTCGCCGCCTGGAAATCGCCTTCAAGTCGCCATAAACCGGATTCGTCAAAATAACCACCCGGACTCGCCGTACCCGCGGGCTGGCTCCGCCTCACTGTTGGGCTCATCATTCATCAGTTGACCCGTCTGGCGGTTTACACATCTGTGGCCCAATCTCCACCGATGCTGCTTCTGCTGGCCTTGGCGGGGCTGCCTCGCCGGGTTACCTCCACCACGAGTTGGCCTCGCCATCGCTCCTGTTGTGGCCAGCCCCGAGGAGCCTCCGCTTCATCAACCACTACCTATGTGGTGCTCGCGTCTGACCTGACATTAACCAGAGGCTGCAGGCGTTTTGGGCGCTCCATTCACGAGGCCGGAGTTTGTATGTTGTTGATTAAGAGCAGGGCGTGCACACGCTGGCACTTCAATTAGGTCCTCCATGAGAGATTAAAACAAGAGGAGAAGGTCATGTGGAGACATCAGACATTTGATATGTTTTGATCCCAGTATCCACGTTCATCCGAAAAATAAATATCAGGTGACATCCATCTAAGTTTATTTATTAGCGCATATTGTTTTTATCACAGAACAATTACTTTGATCTGTATATTTTTTTATATATAGGATAATTATTCACTACAAATGTGGTTTATACCACGGTATGGAGCACGGGCTGATAATGTTCCGCCCGACGATAGTCCGTCACGTATTACCTGTCGAATGGACGCGCACAAGTCGCCGCCCTTGCGGCCCGGTCTACATCGACTTGTCGGGATCATGCTCGCGATTGACTTGCCGTCCGATGCCGCCTCTGCGGACCCGGTTAACATCGACTTCCCGGGATCGTTTTTTCTCGTTGTTCAATGGACGTGCACAAAGCCGCCGCCTTTGTGGACCCGGTCTACATTAACTCGCCCGTCCACACCGGTTTACAACGCCGCGGCCGACTCATCGGTCGGTGCCGCCTCTGATGCTGCGGTCGTATTTTCCGCCCGTCTCTCGCGGCCTGGTCTACATCAACATACCGGGATGCACCTGTCTGCATGACCTGTTTATGGGGTATGAGCAAGCACAGCTTGGGTAGCCCGGTTTTCTTTCAAATTGGGGACAAATTATCATCAAACCGCCGTTTGCACTGGATGGTTCAATGGGCAGGCGCACAAGTCGCCGCTACTACAGTTTTGATTAACTTCAAATCGCCGGTTGGAAGAAACCATTGGCCGAGTTGCTGACACGGCTCATATGGGATCATTTGCAACCCGTCGTAGTCACCTCAACCTTCTATGGATTCACATCGTGCTATCAACGCCAATGATATACAAGTTATGCCGGTTTATATCACGGTCAAATATGGAGAGTCTCAAGCCAACTCCTCGAGTCACCTTTGAGACTCGGGGGCTACGATGACATGACTCAGCGAATCTTGCCAGTTTTCAGCAAATTTAAGAACCCCAGGACGATGGAGGAAAGGATAACCCGGTCCCGGAGGCTACTATTATATTGATGAAAGTTTAAAGGCCGTCAGAAAATTTCCGGCTTAGAAAGTATATGACAGTTATAAAATCCCGGCTCGATGAAGAAGTTCCAGGTCGTCAGAAATGACTCCGGTTTAGAATCCGGCTCAAGAGACATCTTTCTCCCACAAAGCTCTGAAGCGCTCAAATCTGGTTTAACAATGTCCGGTTCAAAAAGGAATTAACTTCTCGCAAGTTCGAGTTTAAAGGCCATCAGAAAATTTCCGGCTGAAAATGAATATTCCGGTTTAAAATCCGGTTTAAGGGAAAGATATCTCCCACAAAGCTTTGAAGCTCTCAATATCCGGTTCAAGATCCCTGTTCAAGAAGAATTTATCTCTTGCAAAAAGTTAAAAATTGCCGAAGAGGACCTGCTGCCATGATGCGCGGTTCGAACATGGGTATCCCGCCTTACTGGCCTGACATATTATTGATCACATGGGGGCTTCTGCTTCATAAAGCGGGGTCTCTGTTCTTTTACATCATGTGTGGTTACACGGAGTTGTTCTAAAGCGGCCTCCGGTTTACCCCTTGAGTTAGCTTTTTAAAAGCATCATGTTATATTATATCACTTGGGGGTTTGGTCGTGTCTAAACCAATACAATACCTCTTGATAGGCGAGAGCCACCAGATCACTTGGGGACTTGGTCACGTCTGAACCAGTCATGCCTCTTGATCGGCCTAAGGCCACAGAATCACTTGGGGGCTTGGTCGAACCCGAACCATTTCCATGCCACTTAATCGGCATAAATTCCACGGTTTCATTTGGGGACCTGGCTGACTAGAACCATAGTTACACCTATCGGGAGCTTGGTCGTGTCCAACCATGGTAACGCCATCTGATCAGCTCAAATAAGCCTCTTTTTGCAAACGGTTTTGTCATTGCCTTTGCTTCACATTTTTCTTTGAAAGATATTTCTTTCTTTTAATTGTGTTTTTTTTAAAACCGACAAAGTTTTAAGCTGGTTCAAACTGTCAATTGACGGAACACGGTCCATCTTAATCTGGAGGCTATCTGCCAGGTTTGATTTTCTGTTACCATCCTATTATGGAGTAAACCGGTATTTATCAACCCGGCTCGGTTTTCAACTACAAGTTGTCAGTACACGATCAAGTTATAATCCGGAGACTATCAGCCCGGTCTGGTTTGACTACAAGTCGCCAGTATTATATATGGTTAATCCGGTGTTTATCACAACCCGGTACGGTTTTATCATAAACCGGCACAATATGGAAGGAGTTATCAGTACTCAAAATTTGGGTTATTACCTCTACTACAAAAAGTTGGTAAACCAACGATGTGATTCAATGTCACAGGTATGATATATTTCATATTTGATTATTCTTAAGTGCAGCATTGGTTATATGTTGGGCATTATGACCCGTCCGGCGGTAAACCGCCAGGACACTTTAAACTTGTTGTATGCAGAAACAGGTTTGTTAAACCGGCCTGGCTTTAAGACAATAAGTCGCCAGTATATGATGATAAATTATCCGGTGTTTATTAAACCAGCCTGGTTTTTGACTATAAGTCGCCAGTATATATTTGGATTGCGTCATTGGAATCATGCACTCATAAATCATTGGATTATATTATTCAAATCTTCAAATAGCCAACATGGCTGGATTTTATTATGGTTATCAGTAACCAGTATTATGATTAAGGTTTTCAAAGTCGCTTTAGCGCAATGGCTATTATATTATCAATGGATATGATTTATTCTACAATTGAAGGAATAGTCCCGAGTCGCTGCAGGCTTACGACTCGACACTTGGGGGCTACATTATTCACGTTGAGATTTCATCAAATATGCAAGTCTCATGTCGCTGCAAGCATGCACCATGACACTTGGCGGCTAATGCAAAGTCATTTTTCGCTCACTTTATTGAAGACCCGACTCATCACATTGTAATGAGCCGGCCCTTGGGGGCTACCAATTGCTCCTGTCAACAATTCAAGGTACACAAGTTTTTATCCATTATATTGAAGGGTCCACTCCTCAGTTGGTAAAGCACAAAGCTCTTAACCTTGTGGACGTGGGTTCAAGCCCCATGATGGGAGTTACATCATATGATGTTATTTTCAATGAAGTTATAAAGTCCCAGCTCAATATTATCTTACTGAACCGGCCCTTGGGGGCTACACTGATTGAAGTTTTTATAAGCAATTACAAGTCCCAGGTTGCTGCAATCATGACAACCCGGCACTTGGGGGCTACATATATGGAGTATTCAGTTTATATAATTGAGATGACCAAACCGGATTTCTTCAAGGTTGAAACACTTATTGGAGCAAGTCTTAAGTTATCATTATGTTCTCCTCTTAAGACTTGGGGGCTACAGGTATTATGCATATAAAGGAGGAACATCTTCATTTTATCAGTTTTGAGCAAATCGGGAAGATCAATTACATGACCCGGTGTCGACAACAATTATGACCCGGCACCATCAATATTTATAAACCGGCTATTTTGGTAATATTAAACCGGCAAGTTTTACATCTTCAAACCGGCTGGAATATCAGATAAGTATTTTCAGACCCATATTTCTTAAACCGGCGCTTTGGGAGCTGAGTCAAAGGAGTTATTCTTCACAATATTTCTCGGTGACAAACCAATGTCGGCAAATTGATTATGAAGCTGGTTTGTTGACCCGGATTTCCCAGAAGGAGGAAATAACAAGGACTTAAGGATGATCAGGTACCGGTTTACAAAAATTCTTAACCCGGAGCATAACCTGTCAAATTTGTTCTTGTGTTTATTTTGCAGTATAAGTTTACCATGAATAAATCCAAGCTAAACTTGGGGGCTAATGTCGGGGATATACCCCGCGGTGTAAACCGGCCGGAAGTTAACCCGGCCAGGACTTGGCGGTTTATCTGAAGACCCCGCTGACACTTGGCGAGTCACCGGCGACCCGCCCTGACCTGGCGGTTTACAAACAACCCACCTGGTCATTATGACTCACTGGTGATCCGGCGTGCGGGACAGACAGATGACAAGGCCCAAGACCCAGAAGGCCGGTTCACGTTTAATGGTGGGCCGGTTTAAGAGGAAGGCAGGAGGAATATTATCTTACAAGGAGTTAAGACCTGGACTTGTATCCGGTTTGTATTAAAGATAGACTAGTCCTATTCCTAATAGGACTCTACATGTAACCCGCCCCTCCAACATATATAAGGAGGGGCAGGGCTCCTCAAAGGGGGGGGATGGACAAGTTCCACAAGTTGGACAAGTTAGGTTTAGACAATAGCTCTCGAGATAGAGCACTCTTGTAACCGTGATCATCATCATCAATATCAATGAAGCAGGATGTAGGCTTTTACCTCCACCGTGAGGGGCCGAACCTGGGTAAAACATCGCGTCTCTCGTCCCATTCAACCCCTCTCAAGCTAGCACACAGATGCGTTGGCCTCGCGACTAAGTCCTGACACTAAGGACATCTGCCGTGACAATTCCACGACAACAAGTGTGGAAAAAGATAGTAACATTGCCCCTTCTCTCTTTTTCTCTCATTTTTTTCTTTGGCCTCTCTCTCTCTTTTTTATGGCCTTTCTCTTTTTTCGAAGAACTTTCCTCACATGGGACAATCCTCTAATAATGAAAATCATCACACTTTTATTTACTTACAACTCAAGAATTACAACTCGATACTTAGAACAAAATATGACTCTATGAGGATTCCTCTGGCGGTGTATCGGGATATGCAATGAATCAAGAGTGACATGTATGAAAGAATTATGCAGATGGCTTTGCCACAAATACAATGTCAACTAGATGATCATGCAAGGCAATATGACAATGATGGAGCGTGTCATAATAAACGGAATGGTGGAAAGTTGCATGGCAATATATCTTGGAATGGCTATGGAAATGCCATAATGGGTAGGTATGGTGACTGTTTTGAGGAAGATATAAGGAGGCTTATGTGTGATAGAGTGTATCATATCACGGGGTTTGGATGCACCAGTGAAGTTTGCACCAACTCTCGAGGTGAGAAAGGGCAATGCACGGTATCGAAGAGGCTAGCAATGATGGAAGGGTGGGAGTGTGTATAATCCATGGACTCAACATTAGTCATAAAGAACTCACATACTTATTGCAAAAATCTACAAGTCATCAAAACCAAGCACTACGCACATGCTCTTAGGGGGATAGATTGGTAGGAAAAGACCATCGCTCATCCCCGACCGCCACTCATAAGGAAAGCAATCAAAGAACACCCCATGCTTCAAATTTGTCACACAACTTTTACCATACGTGCATGCTACGGGACTTGCCAACTTCAACACAAGTATTTATCAATTCCACAATTACTCAACTAGCACAACTCTAATATTACCATATTTATATCTCAAAACAACTATCAAGTATCAAGCTTCTCATAACATTTAATGCACTTTATATGAAAGTTTTTATTGTACCCATCTTGGATGCCTATCATATTAGGACTAATTTCATAACCAAAGCAAATTACCATGCTGTTCTAAAAGACTCTCAAAATAATATAAGTGAAGCATGAGAGATCAATAATTTCTATAAAATAAAACCACCACCGTCCTCTAAAAAGATATAAGTGAAGCACTAGAGCAAAATTATCTAGCTCAAAAGATATAGGTGAAGCACATAGAGTATTCTAATAAATTCCGATTCTTGTGTGTCTCTCCCAAAAGGTGTGTACAGCAAGGATGATTGTGGTAAACTAAAAATCAAAGACTCAAATCATACAATATGCTCCAAGCAAAACACATATCATGTGGTGAATAAAAATATAGCCTCAAGTAAAGTTACCAATAGATGAAGACGAATGAGGGGATGCCTTCCGGGGCATCCCCAAGCTAAGGCTTTTAGTTGTCCTTGAGTTTTACCTTGGGGTTCCTTGGGCATCCCCAAGCTTAGGTTCTTGACACTCCTTGTTCCGAAATCCATCAAATCTTTACCCAAAAACTTGAAAACTTCACAACACAAAACTCAACAGAGAATCTCATGAGCTCCGTTAGTATAAGAAAACAAATCACCACCTTAAGGTAATGTAATAAACTCATTATTTATTTATATTGGTGTTAAACCTACTGTATTCCAACTTCTATATGGTTCATACCCCCGATACTAGCCATAGATTCATCAAAATAAGAAAACAACACACGAAAAACAGAATCTGTCAAAATCAGAATAGTCTGTAGTAATCTGTAGGTTTCGAATACTTATATAACTCCAAAAATCCTAAGAAATTAGAAAGTCATAAATAATTTGTATATTTATCTACTGAAGTTGGAATCAGTATTTTATCACTCTCTGGTAAAAAATTAAAATTATTCTCGTGAGCGCATACTTTCTGTTTTTTTCAGCAAGATCAAATAACAATCATCCAAGAAGATCCTAAAGGCTTTACTTGCCACAAACACTAACTAAAACATAAAAAACAATCATAAAAGAGGATAGATGATTTATTTATTACTAAACAGGAACAAAAATCAAGGAACAAAAAAAATTGGGTTGCCTCCCAACAAGCTCTATCGTTTAACGCCCCTAGCTAGGCATAAAAAACAAGAATAGATCTAGGTATTTGTCATATTTGGTATGCAATCCATATGTGGCTCTCATAATAGATTCATAAGGTGATTTAATTTTCTTTCTAGGAAAGTGTTCCATGCCTTTCCTTAATGGAAGTTGGAATCTAATATTTCCTTCTTTCATGTCAATAATTGCACCGATTGTTCTAAGGAAAGGTCTACCAAGAATAGTAGGACATGTAGGATTGCAATCTATATCAAGAACAATGAAATCTACAGGCACATAATTCCTATTTGCAACAATAAGAACATCATTAATCCTTCCCATAGGTTTCTTAATGGTGGAATCCACGAGATGCAAATTTAAAGAACAATCATCAAATTCACGGAAACCTAACACATCACACAAAGTTTTTGGAATCGTGGAAACACTAGCACCCAAATCACATAAAGCATGGCATTCATGATCTTTAATCTTAATTTTAATAGTAGCTTCCCACTCATCATGAAGTCTTCTAGGAATAGAAACTTCTAGTTCAATCTTTTCTTTATGGGATTGCATTAAGGCATCAACGATATGTTTAGTAAAAGCTTTGTTTTGATCATAAGCATGAGGAGAATTTAACACGGATTGCAACAAGGAAATACAATCTATCAAAGAGCAATTATCATAATTAAATTCCTTGAAATCCAAAATAGTGGGTTCATTGTTGAAAGATCGTGGATGTCGCCTAGAGGGGGGTGAATAGGCGCTTTAAAATAATTACGGTTTAGGCTTGAACAAATCCGGAATAAACCTAGCGGTTAATTTGTCAAGCATAAAACCTACAACAACTAGGCTCACTTATGTGCACCAACAACTAATGCTAGGCGAGATAAACAACTATGTGCTAGCAAGATATATGACAAGAAACAATATGGCTATCACAAAGTAAAGTGCATAAGTAAAGGGCTTGGGTAAGAGATAACCGAGGCACGTGGAGACGACGATGTATCCCGAAGTTCACACCCTTGCGGATGCTAATCTCCGTTTGGGGCCGTGTGGAGGCACAATGCTCCCCAAGAAGCCACTAGGGCCACCGTAATCTCCTCACACCCTCACACAATGCAAGATGCCGTGGTTCCACTAAGGGACCCTTGAGGACGGTCACCGAACTCGTACAAATGGCAACCCTTGGGGCGGTCACCAGAACCCGTAAAATTGCTCGGCGTGATCTCCACAACCTAATTGGAGACCCCGATGCTTGCCCGGAGCTTTACACCATAATGATTGAGCTCCGAACACCACCAACCGTCTAGGGCTCCCAAGAACCCAAGAGGAACAAGCTCAAGGGTACCAAGCACCCAAGAGTAATAAGCTTCTCAACTTGCAACTTCCATGCATCACGTGGAGAACTCAAACCGATGCATCAAATTCAATGGCAAGGGCACACGGAGTGCCCAAGTCCTTCTCTCCCAAATCCCACCAAAGCAACTAATGCTAGGGAAGAAAATGAGAGGAAGAACAAGAAGGAGTACACCAAGAACTCCAAGATCTAGATCCAAGGGGTTCCCCTCGCATAGAGGAGAAGGTGATTGGTGGAAATGTGGATCTAGATCTCTTCTCTCTTTTCCCTCAAAAACTAGCAAGAATCCATGGAGGGATTGAGAGTTAGCAAGCTCGAAGAAGGTCAACAATGGGGGAAGAACACGAGCTTAAAGGATAAGGTTCAATGGGGAAGAAGACCCCCTTTAATAGGAGGGGGGAAATCCAACCGTTATCCTCACCGCCCGCACCGAGCGGTACTACCGCTAGGGCGGCAGAAGCCAAATGAAACAACACTGCACTGTACTACCGCAAGACCTTGTGGTACTACCACATGACCAGGGAAGTAAAAAAATTACAGCCGCACCTACATCCCCTGGACCTAGCTACGAGAGAAAGCTGGCACGGTACTACCGCTCACATGGAGCGGTACTACCGCATAAGGGCGGATGTAAAAAATTACATCCGTGCCTACTACCGCACGCATCAGTGACAGGACGCGAGGCAGCGGTATTACCGCTCACCCGGAGCGGTACTACCGCATGGGTCGCGGAAGTAAAAAATACTTCCGCGCCTACTTCCGTGCGCGCCAGCGTTCTGGGCTAGAGGCAGCGGTACTACCGCTCACCAGGAGAGATACTACCGCGGGCCCCTACGGTACTACCGCTCCCTTGAGCAGTACTACTGCACGCCACAGAGGCTTTAGCACATGGCGCCTTCAAAACGCAGCTAAAGACAACAGATGGATCCAATAAAACCATAACTGCCATAACTTCTGCAAATGAGCTCCGAATTGAGCAAACTCAAGCTTGTTGGTTATAGTAAGAAGAGGCAGGGGAGGTATGCCTAACAAAAAGAGGAGTGAGACCTCCAACAGAGAAGAACCGTCATAACCTCCAACATCGAAAACATCATAGAAGATGCACGTGAACTCCGTTTTCGATGAACTCGAGCTTGTCATCAAGATGACCATAAGCTCCACACTCACAAAGAGAACCAAACAAGAACCAAGAAAGATGATGCAAGGATGCAATGGTTTGAGCTCTCTACGAACGATACGATCAAGCTACTCATCGAGAGCCCCCCTTGATAGTACGGCAATCGATCCTATAACCCGGTCTCCCAACTACCACCATGAGACTGGAAAAATAGAAAACCTATCAAGGGCAAACCTTTGCCTTGCACATGGTCCACTTGAGCTAGATGATGACGATCTTGACTCCCTCAAGTTGGACCACCTTTCTTGATTGCGTTGGCTTGGTGAAGACTAGTCGATTGCTCCCCCATACTCCACTATGGGTGAGCCACTCTTTCGCACACCTTCACAAGTCCATTGTCACCACAATGGATGGAAAGCTTCAAGCACTTGATCTCTTCGTGATGCATCACTTGAACTTGCACACGGCAACCTAACCCCACAAAGAACTCTCATGAAGACCATGGGTTAGTACAATTGACAATGCTTACCATACCATGGGATCACTAGATCCCACTCGGTACATCTATTACGCTTTCTGAGTTGATCAACTTGATTCACTCTTGACTTAGTCTTGATCAACCTGCGTGAACCTTTCCAACTCTCTTCATTTGGATGATGCCTTGAAGGTAAGCATGAATGATCACACAATCTTCTTCTTGAAGACATACTTGTAATAAGCCCAACACTCACATGACCAATCTTTGGATAATTCCTTGAATAGCACCTTGGTCGACACAAACTCTTCTTGAAACCAACACATGTACTCCAAGAAAAGCCTATGGACAAAACCTTCAAATATAACTCAAGGCAACCATTAGTCCATAGATATTGTCATCAATTACCAAAACCAAACATGGGGGCACCGCATGTTCTTTCAATTGCTATGTAAAGTTTTGACCTCTTCAATCCCACTTTTACCAATTTTTGCATCAAGATCTAAAAACTCTGAATCATTGGGACACCTTCTAACTAAAGTTGACTCATCTCCAGTCCCATCTTTATTAAGATTCATATTGGCAAACAAAGATTTAATAGGAGACACACCAATCACTTTTAGATCTTCATCATTATTATCATGAAAACTAGAAGAACACGCCTTCACAAAGCAATCTTTTTTAGCATGCATCCTAGCGGTTCTTTCTTTGCAATCATCAATGGAAATTCTCATGGCTTTGAGAGACTCATTGATATCATGCTTAGATGGAATAGATCTAAGTTTCAAAGAATCAACATCAAGAGAAATTCTATCCACGTTCCTAGCCAACTCATCAATCTTAAGCAATTTTTCTTCAAGCAAAGCATTGAAATTATTTTGCGAATTCATAAATTCTTTAACACTAGTCTCAAAATCAGAGGGCATATTATTAAAATTTCCATAAGAGTTGTTGTAGGAATTACCACAATTATTAGAGGAATTACTAGGAAACGGCCTAGAATTAAAATTTCCTCTATACGTGTTGTTGAAGGAAATATGCCCTAGAGGCAATAAGAAAGTTGTTATTTGTATTTCCTTATATCATGATAAATGTTTATTATTCATGCTAGAATTGTATTAACCGGAAACTTAGTACATGTGTGAATACATAGACAAACAAAGTATCACTAGTATGCCTCTACTTGACTAGCTCATTGAATCAAAGATGGTTAAGTTTCCTAACCATAGACATGAGTTGTCATTTTATTAACGGGATCACATCATTAGAGAATGATGTGATTGACTTGACCCATTCCATTAGCTTAGAATTTGATCATTTAGTATATTGCTATTTCTTTCTTCATGACTTATACATGTTCCTATGACTATGAGATTATGCAACTCCCAAATACCGGAGGAACACTTTGTGTGCTACCAAACATCACAACGTAACTGGGTGATTATAAAGGTGCTCTACGGGTGTATCCGATGGTACTTGTTGAGTTGGCATAGATCAAGATTTGGTGTCACTCCGATTGTTGGAGAGGTATCTTTGGGCCCTCTCGATAATGCACATCACTATAAGCCTTGCAAGCAATGCAACTAATGAGTTAGTTGCAGGATGATGTATTATAGAACGAGTAAAGAGACTTGCCGGTAACAAGATTTAACTAGGTATTGAGATACCGACGATCGAATCTCGGGCAAGTAACATACCGATGACAAAGGGAACAACGTATGTTGTTATGCGGTCTGACCGATAAAGATCTTCGTAGAATATGTAGGAACCAATATGAGCATCCAGGTTCCGCTATTGGTTATTGACCAGAGATGAGTCTTGGTCATGTCTACATAGTGCTCAAACTTGTAGGGTCCGCACGCTTAACGTTCTATGACGATCGGTATTATAAGTTTATGTGTTTTGATGTACCGAAGGTAGTTCGGAGTCCCGGATGTGATCACGGACATGACGAGGAGACATAAAGATTGATATATTGGACGGCTACATTCGGACACCGGAAGGGTTTCGGGTGATCTCGGAGAAAACCGGAGTGCCGGAGGGGTTACTGGAACCCCCCGGGGACTAATGGGCCTTAATGGGCCCTAGTGGAGACAGAGAGGGGCCGGCCAGGGTAGGCTGCACGCCCCCTCCCCTTGAGTTCGAATAGGACAAGGAAGGGGGGCAGCGTCCCCCTTGCCTTTCCCCTCTCCCACTCCTTCTTTCCCCCTCCTAGTGGGACTAGGAAAGGGGAGTCCTACTCCCACTAGGAGGAGGACTCCTCCTCTTGGCGCGCCCTCCTAGGGCCGGCCGGCCTCCCCCCTTGCTCCTTTATATACAGGGGCAGGGGGCACCCCATGACACACAAGTTGATCATTGATCTTTTAGCCGTGTGCGGTGCCCCCTCCACCATAATCCACCTCGGTCATATCGTAGTGGTGCTTAGGTGAAGCCCTGCGTCGGTAGCTTCATAAACACCGTCATCATGCCATCGTGCTGAGGAACTCTCCCTCGAATCTCTACTGGATCGTGAGTTTGTGGGACGTCACCGAGCTGAACATGTGCAGATCGCGGAGGTGACGTACATTCGGTACTAGGATCGGTCGATCATGAAGACGCACGACTACATCAACCGCATTGTCATAATGCTTCCGCTTACGGTCTATGAGGGTAAGTGGATGACACTCTCCCCTCTCGTTGCTATGCATCATCATGATCTTGTGTGTGCGTAGGAATTTTCTTGAAATTACTGCGTTCCCCAACAGTGGCATCCGAGCCAGGTTTATGCGTAGATGTCATATGCATGAGTAGAACACAAAGGAGTTGTGGGCGTGGGTATATACATATTGCTTGTCGTCACTAGTTGATTCTTGATTTAGTGACATTGTTGGATGAAGCGGCCCAGACCGACATTACGCGTACGCTTATGCGAGACTGGATCTACCGACATGCTTCGCACATAGGTGGCTAGTGGGTGTCTGTTTCTCCAGCTTTAGTTGAATCGGATTCAATGAACATGATTCTTTCTAAAGATCAAAAAGCAATCACTATATTGCGTTGTCGTTTTTGATGCGTAGGTAAGAATGGTTCTTGTCGTGGAATTGTCACGTCAGATGTCCTAGCGGAAGGACTTAGTTGTGAGGCCAACGCATCTATGTGGTAGCTTGAGAGGGGTTGAGCAGAATCGAGAAACGCAACACAAGACGAGGATTTAGACAGCTTCGGGCCCTGGGAAACATCATCCGGTAACAACCCTACATGCTGTTTGAGGCTAGATCTCATTATCATCACGAGGGAGTCGCCGTAAACCGGCCCTCCTCTAATTGTGTCTAACCCTAGAGATTGTTGTTTGCTTGTCCCTCTTTGGGGAGCCTTGACCCTCCTTATATAAGTTAAAGGGGCGGGTTACATGTAGAGTCCATCTCGAACTAAGACTTAAATATTTTGACTTCCCTTCCTGGGCTTCTTAACGTCTGCCGGTTTAACATTGTTTGCCGGTTTAACATTGTCTGCCGGTTTAACATTGTCTGTCGGGTTAACATTGTCTGCCGGGTTATGATTGACTTAACACCTGCCGGTGCTACCATCTGTCTTAACTCTGCCGGTTTAACACTCGCCGGTTTACCGTCTTTCTTAGCCATCTGTCTTAACTGTCTGCCGGTTTACCACCAGCCGGTTTACCGTCTGTCTTAGCCATCTGTCTTGACTCTCTGTCTTAACTCTCCGCCGGTTCACCATCCGCCGGTTTACCAAGTCCCAGCCGGTTTACAACTCTAGTCGGGTCATACCGCGGGGTATATCCCCGACATTAGCCCCCAGTTTAATTTGGATTTATCCATGTTAAACTGATCCTGAGCATCTTTAAATCATTGTCATTTCCTTCTAGAAAATCCAGGTCAATAGGCCAGCTTCATAATCAATTTTCTGACATTGGTTTGTCACAGAGAAATATTGTGAAGAATAACTTCTTTGACTCAGCTCCCAATGACTTAACAAAAATATTGCTTGAAATCCTCATCTAATCTTCAGCCGGTTTAAGAATGTAAAACTTGCCGGTTTATCATTGCCAAGATCACCGGTTTATAAATATTGATAGCACCGGGTCATACTTGTAGTTAACATCCAGCTTGAAAATATACCTCTTATATGCCTATCACTTGTAGCCCCCAAGTCTTAAGAAGGTAGCATAGCAACAGCTTAAGACTTGCTTCAATATAAATATCACAATCTTGAAGAAATCCAGGTTGTTCATCTCAATCACTAGTCAGAATTGAGTATTCCACATATGTAGCCCCCAAGTGTCGGGTTGTCATGCTTGCAGCAACCTGGGACTTGTAATTGCTTGATGCTCATAAAAACTTCAACCAGTGTAGCCCCCAAGGGCCGGGTCATTATGCAATAATGAGCAGGGACTTTGTAAATATAATCTTGTAAACTTTGAACATCAACGTGTAGCCCCCAAGGGCCGGCTCAGTAAGATAATATTGAGCTGGGACTTTGATATATTCTTCAATGAAAATAACATCATATGATGTAACCCCCATCATGGGGCTTGAATTCACGTCCACAAGGTTAAGAGCCTTGTGCTTTACCAACTGAGCAGTGGACCCTTCAATGTAATGGATAAAAAGCTTTGTACCTTAAATTGTTGATAGAGGCAATTGGTAGCCCCCCAGGGCCGGCTCATTACAATGTGATGAGTCAGGTCTTCAATAAGGTGAGCAAAAAATGACTTTGCATTAGCCCACAAGTGTCATGGTGCATGCTTGCAGCGACATGAGACTTGTGTATTTGATGTAATTTCAACTGAAATAATGTAGCCCCCAAGTGCCGGGTCGTAAGCCTGTAGCAACTCAGGACTATTCCTTCAATTGTAGAATAAATCATATCTATTGATAATATGATAGCCATTGCGCTAAAGCGACTTTGAAAACCTTAATCATAATACTATACCCAATGATTTATAAGCACATAATTCCAATGGCGCAATCCAAATATATACTGGCGACTTACAGACCAAAGCCAGGCCAGGTCAATAAACACCGGTGATTTGTAATTATGCTTTATTCAACCTATTTCTGCATACAACAAGTTTAAAGTGTCCTGGCGGTTTGCCGCCGGACGGGTCATAATGCCCAACATATAACCCGGGTTTATAACCAAGGCTGCACTTAAGAATAATCAAATATGAAATAGATCATACCTGTTGTTGGGTTTCGTAGTAATTTCAAAAAAATTCCTACGCACACGCAAGATCATGTGATGCATAGCAACGAGAGGGGAGAGTGTTGTCTACGTATCCAACGCAGACCGACTGCGGAAGCGCTGACACAACGTAGAGGAAGTAGTCGTACGTCTTCACGATCCAACCGATCAAGCACCGAAACTACGGCACCTCCGAGTTCGAGCACACGTTCAGCTCGATGACGATCCCCGGACTCCGATCCAGCAAAGTGTCGGGGAAGAGTTCCGTCAGCACGACGGCGTGGTGACGATCTTGATGCACTACAGCAGCAGGGCTTCGCCTAAACTCCGCTACAGTATTATCGAGGACTATGGTGGAAGGGGGCACCGCACACGGCTAAGGAATAGATCACGTGGATCAACTTGTGTGTTTCTGGGGTGCCTCTGCCTCAGTATATAAAGGAGCCAAGGGCGAGGGGGCCGCCGGCCAGGAGGAGGGCGCAGGAGGAGTCCTACTCCTCCCGGGAGTAGGACTCCCCCCCCCCAATCCTAGTTGGACTAGGATTCCCCGAGGGGGAAAGAGGGAGAGGGGGGCCGGCCACCTCTCCTAGTCCTAATAGGACTAGGGGAAGGGGGGAGGCGCGCGGCCACCTTGGGCTGCCCCTTTCTCCTTTCCACTAAAGCCCATTAAGGCCCATATGGCTCCCGGGGGGTTCCGGTAACCTCCCGGTACTCCGGTAAAATCCCGATTTCACCCGGAACACTTCCGATGTCCAAATATAGGCTTCCAATATATCAATCTTTATGTCTCGACCATTTCGAGACTCCTTGTCATGTCCATGATCACATTCAGGAATGCAGTTTTGACATCCATCTGCCAAATTTCATAATCATAAAATGCGGCAATTGCTAACATGATTCGGACAAACTTAAGCATCGCTACGGGTGAGAAGGTCTCATCGTAGTCAATCCCTTGAACTTGCCGAAAACCTTTCGCGACAAGTCGAGCTTTGTAGACAGTAACATTACCGTCAGCGTCAGTCTTCTTCTTGAAGATCCATTTATTCTCAATTGCTTGCCGATCATCGGGCAAGTCAACCAAAGTCCATACTTTGTTCTCATACATGGATCCCATCTCAGATTTCATGGCTTCAAGCCACTTTGCGGAATCTGGGCTCACCATCGCTTCTTCATAGTTCGTAGGTTCATCATGATCTAGTAGCATGACTTCCAGAACGGGATTACCGTACCACTCTGGTGCGGATCTTACTCTGGTTGATCTACGAGGTTCAATAGTATCTTGTTCTGAAGTTTCATGATCATCATCATTAGCTTCCTCACTAACTGGTGTAGGTGTCATAGAAACAGTTTTCTGTGATGCACTACTTTCCAATAAGGGAGCAGGTACAGTTACCTCGTCAAGTTCTACTTTCCTCCCACTCACTTCTTTCGAGAGAAACTTCTTCTCCAGAAAGTTTCCGAATTTAGCAACAAAAGTCTTGCCTTCGGATCTGTGATAGAAGGTGTATCCAATAGTTTCCTTTGGATATCCTATGAAGACACATTTCTCCGATTTGGGTTTGAGCTTATCAGGTTGAAGCTTTTTCACATAAGCATCGCAGCCCCAAACTTTCAGAAACGACAACTTTGGTTTCTTGCCAAACCACAGTTCATAAGGCGTCGTCTCAACGGATTTTGATGGTGCCCTATTTAATGTGAATGCGGCCGTCTCTAGAGCGTATCCCCAAAATGATAGCGGTAAATCAGTAAGAGACATCATAGATCGCACCATATCCAGTAAAGTACGATTACGACGTTCGGACACACCATTACGCTGAGGTGTTCCGGGTGGCGTGAGTTGTGAAACTATTCCACAATTTTTCAAATGTACACCAAACTCGTAACTCAAATATTCTCCTCCACGATCAGATCGTAGAAACTTTATTTTCTTGTTACGATGATTTTCAACTTCACTCTGAAATTCTTTGAACTATCATTATCAATTATCAATTCTGCATCTTTTGGCTTCAACATTATGAATATGTGTGTTACTACTATCGAGATTCAACAAGAATAGACCACTCTTCAAGGGTGCATGACCATAAAAGATATTACTCATATAAATAGAACAACCATTATTCTCTGATTTAAATGAATAATCGTCTCGCATCAAACAAGATCCAGATATAATGTTCATGCTTAACGCTGGCACCAAATAACAATTATTTAGGTCTAATACTAATCCCGAAGGTAGATGTAGAGGTAGCGTGCCGACTGGGATCACATCGACTTTGGAACCGTTTCCCACGCGCATCGTCACCTCGTCCTTAACCAATCTTCGCTTGATCCGTAGTCCCTGTTTCGAGTTGCAAATATTAGCAACAGAACCAGTATCAAATACCCAGGTGCTACTTCGAGCATTAGTAAGGTACACATCAATAACATGTATATCACATATACCTTTGTTCACCTTGCCATCCTTCTTGTCCGCCAAATACTTGGGGCAGTTCCGCTTCCAGTGACCAGTCTGCTTGCAATAGAAGCAATCAGTTTCAGGCTTAGGTCCAGGCTTGGGTTTCTTCTCTTGAGTAGCAACTTGCTTGCCGCTCTTTTTGAAGTTTCCCTTCTTCTTCCCTTTGCCCTTTTTCTTGAAACTAGTGGTCTTGTTGACCATCAACACTTGATGCTCCTTCTTGATTTCTACCTCCGCAGCTTTCAGCATCGCGAAGAGCTCGGGAATAGTCTTGTTCATCCCTTGCATATTATAGTTCATCACGAAGCTCTTGTAGCTTGGTGGTAGTGATTGAATAATTCTGTCAATGACGCTATCATCTGGAAGATTAACTCCCAATTGAATCAAGTGATTATTATACCCAGACATTTTGAGTATATGCTCACTGACAGAACTGTTCTCCTCCATCTTGCAGCTATAGAACTTATTGGAGACTTCATATCTCTCAATTCGGGCATTTTCTTGAAATATTAACTTCAACTCCTGGAACATCTCATATGCTCCATGACGTTCAAAACGTCGTTGAAGTCCCGATTCTAAGCCGTAAAGCATGGCACACTGAACTATCGAGTAGTCATCAGCTTTGCTCTGCCAGACGTTCATAACATCTGGTGTTGCTCCAGCAGCAGGCCTGGCACCCAGTGGTGCTTCCAGGACGTAATTCTTCTGTGCAGCAATGAGGATAATCCTCAAGTTACGGACCCAGTCCGTGTAATTGCTACCATCATCTTTCAACTTTGCTTTCTCAAGGAACGCATTAAAATTCAACGGAACAACAGCACGAGCCATCTATCTACAATCAAACATAAACAAGCAAGATACTAATCAGGTACTAAGTTTCATGATAAATTTAATTTCAATTTAATCAAGTTAATTAAAGAACTCCCACTTAGATAGACATCCCTCTAATCCTCTAAGTGATTACATGATCCAAATCAACTAAACCATGTCCGATCATCACGTGAGATGGAGTAGTTTCATTGGTGAACATCTTTATGTTGATCATATCTACTATATGATTCACGCTCGACCTTTCGGTCTCCGTGTTCCGAGGCCATATCTGGTATATGCTTGGCTCGTCAAGTATAACCTAAGTATTCCGCGTGTGCAACTGTTTTGCACCCGTTGTATTTGAACGTAGAACCTATCACACCCGATCATCACGTGGTGTCTCAGCACGAAGAACTTTCGCAACGGTGCATACTCAGGGAGAACACTTCTTGATAATTTAGTGAGAGATCATCTTATAATGCTACCGTCAATCAATGCAAGATAAGATGCATAAAAAGGATAAACATCACATGCAATCAATATAAGTGATATGATATGGCCATCATCATCTTGTGCTTGTGATCTCCATCTCCGAAGCACCGTCGTGACCACCATCGTCACCGGCGTGACACCTTGATCTCCATCGTAGCATCGTTGTCGTCTCGCCAAGCTTATGCTTCCACGACTATCGCTACCGCTTAGTAATAAAGTAAAGCATTACATCGCGATTTCATTGCATACAATAAAACGACAACCATAAGGCTCCTGCCAGTTGCCGATAACTCGGTTACAAAACATGATCATCTCATACAACAAAATTCAGCATCATGTCTTGACCATATCACATCACAACATGCCCTGCAAAAACAAGTTAGACGTCCTCTACTTTGTTGTTGCAAGTTTTACGTGGCTGCTACGGGCTTAAGCAAGAACCAATCTCACCAACGCATCAAAACCACAACGGTAGTTTGTCAAATAGACTCCGTTTTAACCTTCGCAAGGACCGGGCGTAGCCATACTTGGTTCAACTAAAGTTGGAGAGACAGTCGCCCGCAAGCCACCTATGTGCAAAGCACGTCGGGGGAACCGGTCTCGCGTAAGCGTACACGTAATGTTGGTCCGGGTCGTCTCGTCCAACAATGCCGCCAAACCAAAGTATGACATGCTGGTAGGCAGTATGACTTATATCGCCCACAACTCACTTGTGTTCTACTCGTGCATATAATATCAACATAAATAACCTAGGCTCGGATGCCACTGTTGGGTTTCGTAGTAATTTCAAAAAATTTCCTACGCACACGCAAGATCATGTGATGCATAGCAACGAGAGGGGAGAGTGTTGTCTACGTACCCAACGCAGACCGACTGCGGAAGCGCTGACACAACGTAGAGGAAGTAGTCGTACGTCTTCACGATCCAACCGATCAAGCACCGAAACTACGGCACCTCCGAGTTCGAGCACACGTTCAGCTCGATGACGATCCCCGGACTCCGATCCAGCAAAGTGTCGGGGAAGAGTTCCGTTAGCACGACGGCGTGGTGACGATCTTGATGCACTACAGCAGCAGGGCTTCGCCTAAACTCCGCTACAGTATTATCGAGGACTATGGTGGCAGGGGGCACCACACACGGCTAAGGAATAGATCACGTGGATCAACTTGTGTGTTTCTGGGGTGCCTCTGCCTCAGTATATAAAGGAGCCAAGGGGGAGGGGGCCGCCGGCCAGGAGGAGGGCGCAGGAGGAGTCCTACTCCTCCCGGGAGTAGGACTCCCCCCCCCAATCCTAGTTGGACTAGGATTCCCCGAGGGGGAAAGAGGGAGAGGGGGGCCGGCCACCTCTCCTAGTCCTAATAGGACTAGGGGAAGGGGGGAGGCACGCGGCCACCTTGGGCTGCCCCTTTCTCCTTTCCACTAAAGCCCATTAAGGCCCATATGGCTCCCGGGGGGTTCCGGTAACCTCCCGGTACTCCGGTAAAATCCCGATTTCACCCGGAACACTTCCGATGTCCAAATATAGGCTTCCAATATATCAATATTTATGTCTCGACCATTTCGAGACTCCTCGTCATGTCCGTGATCACATCCGGGACTCCGAACAACCTTCGGTACATCAAAATGCATAAACTCATAATATAATTGTCATCGTAACCTTAAGCGTGCGGACCCTACGGGTTCGAGAACAATGTAGACATGGCCGAGACACGTCTCCGGTCAATAACCAATAGCGGGACCTGGATGCCCATATTGGCTCCTACATATTCTACGAAGATCTTTATCGGTCAGACCGCATAACAACATACGTTGTTCCCTTTGTCATCGGTATGTTACTTGCCCGAGATTCGATCGTCGGTATTCCAGTACCTAGTTCAATCTCGTTACCGGC
This sequence comes from Triticum urartu, assembly GCF_003073215.2. Taxonomy (NCBI): domain Eukaryota; kingdom Viridiplantae; phylum Streptophyta; class Magnoliopsida; order Poales; family Poaceae; genus Triticum; species Triticum urartu. The sequence goes on along the minus strand of NC_053028.1, from coordinate 587,043,986 downwards.
AAGTCTCTTTACTCGTTCTGTAATACATCATCCCACAACTAACTCATTTAGTTGCAATGCTTGCAAGGCTTAAGTGATGTGCATTACTGAGAGGGCCCAGAGATACCTCTCCGACAATCGGAGTGACAAAACCTAATCTTGAAATACGCCAACCCAACATCTACCTTTGGAGACACCTGTAATGCTCCTTTATAATCACCCAGTTACGTTGTGACGTTTGATAGCACCCAAAGTGTTCCTCCGGCAAACGGGAGTTGCATAATCTCATAGTTATAGGAACATGTATAAGTCATGAAGAAAGCAATAGCAACATACTAAACGATCGGGTGCTAAGCTAATGGAATGGGTCATGTCAATCAGATCATTCAACTAATGATGTGACCTCAATCAAATAACAACTCATTGTTCATGGTTAGGAAACATAACCATCTTTGATTAACGAGCTAGTCAAGTAGAGGCATACTAGTGACACTTTGTTTGTCTATGTATTCACACATGTATTATGTTTCCGGTTAATACAATTCTAGCATGAATAATAAACATTTATCATGATTATAAGGAAATAAATAATAACTTTATTATTGCCTCTAGGGCATATTTCCTTCACCTGTGACATTGAATCACATCGTTGGTTTATCAACTTTTTTTAGTAAGGGTGATAACTCAAATCTTGAGTATGATAACTCCCGTCATATTTTGCCGGTTTGTAATAAAACCGTGTCGGGTTGTAATTAACACCGGATAATCATCCTGGCAACTTATAGTCAACGCCAGACCGGGCTAAGAAAACTTCGGTTTATAATTGAGTTTGTACTAACAACTGATAGTTGAAAGCTTGTGCCGGGTTAAGAAACACCGGACTGATGAAATGACTTATAGTCTGGCCGGGTCAATGGACGCCGGTTTACCTTAAAACCTTATCAAAGGAGAAGAAACTTTGACAAAAAGCAAATGAAAAAAACTTGTAGTCGAGGCTTTTCAAGGGCTGTCAGGCCCAAACTCGAGGCTTTTCGTGGGCTGCCAGGCCGCTGAGTTAAACCATTTGACAAAGCCTTTTAAGATGAGCCTCCAACTAACCAATCGTCGTTTTAACTTTGACAAGTTCAGGGTCTGTATAAGAGTAACTTGTCAAACGTTCGGCAGGTCATGCCAGGATTACCTGGATAGGAGTGGCTTACTTGATGAAGGCAGGTTAACCCGGGGTTTTAGGTGAATACACCAGGCTTCCAAGCCGTGGGTCGATACCCAGTTACAAGGGTCCTTTCAAACTCTTTGTTACTTTACACAAAGAGCCCCCAAGTAATTTTGTGAGCTGTGCTCAATGGGTGCCTATGTTTGAGTTGTGCGTAGCAACAAGACTCTCTTTGGCCCCTTGGGTGTGATGCTCCCAAGCTTTGTTGTGGCGTGATAGCCGGATTAATGGACAGGACTCCGCTTTGCAAGCAGAAGCCCCCATGTAATATATTTCTGAGTTGTGCTCGCCGGGTGCCTATGTTTAAGTTGTGGTGTGCAACAAACTCTCTTTGGCCCCTGATGATAATATTGTCTTGATAGCCGCATCAAGAGGGTAGTAACACCATGTTCTCTTTGGTGAATACACCTATGTTTGAACAGGAAGCCCCCAAGTAATCATATGAAGATGAGCCCATAAGGCAGGACACCCATGTTTGAACCGCGCGTCAGGGCAGCAGGTCCTCTTGGGCAACCTTTAACTTTTTGCAAGAGATAAATTCTTCTTGAACCGGTATTTTGAACCGGCTATCGAGAGCTTCAAAGCTTTGTGGGAGATAACTTTCCCATAAGCCGGATATTAAACCGGAATCCTTCTTTTTAAGTCGGAAATTTTCTGACGGCCTTTAAATTTGCACCAATATGGCGGTTTAGGGTCCTGCATTAGACAACCTTGCTAGCCGGAGTAATTGCTCTGTTAAAGAAGGCAATATGTAATATAAAATATACTGGATGGATTTCACCTGATATATCATGCCAGGGGTTATCCACCGTGGAGTTGATGATCACCATGGTGAAGCAAAAATTAATCACGGCCGAGTCGGACGTGGCATTGTAAACCGATGCGGACGAGCAAGTCAATCACAAGCGCGGTAAGACGCGTAGACGGGCGAGTCAATCGCAGGCGCAGTCCCGACGAGTTGATGTAGACTGGACCGCGGGGGCGGCGGCTCGTACACATGTCCATCGAATAGCAAGGCATAGACGAACGCTGGTGCAGAACATTGCTGGTGCGTGCTGCGTCCTCATGGTATAACACCAGCTTTGTAATAAATAATTTGCTCTGCATATAACAACACTGTATGGTAGAGTGGTTGTTTTCTCAAAAAATTAACAAGTATTGATAGAAAATAAACCGAAAGAATATCACCTGGTATTTTTGCCAGACAAAAAAGATAGCAGATACTCAGTTGATCTGATGACGTACATTCCCTTCAGTCCTTATTAATCTGGGGACTTGATCCCTTTTGTTTTCTTTCCTCCCATGAGGAGACAATACTCATAGTACTCAAGTTGTTTCCTGCATGTCGACCTTTTCTTCTGGCCGGCTTGTCCGTACTGGAAAAATTTGCATTGACGCTTGTGGTGTAACACTAGTTTCACCAGTAATTGTTTGGCTGATTGAATCTTCACGTGGAGGTGTGAGAGCAGCATGGCCTGGCCCTAATCCATCTAGGAGCATTAAGTAGTACTAGCTCACGGCTGCCTTATGGGTCCAGAGCCCTTTTCCTTGGATTTTTCTCTCCTGTCGACCGCTGGCTCCGGATCACACGCACGTAACCTTATCTTCTCAGCTCCAGCGAGAGCCATTCCTTCCAGTGCTATTTTCATGGCAGACTTGTCTTCCTCTCTATTTCCGTCGATTCCTCTCGCCCCGTAGCTCTCACCTCCTACTGCTGTCTCACGGGTTGAGCATACGGTTGACTCGGGCCGCGGACGCGTCTCAGTCGGGACGGCGGCGGCTTGGTCGTGGCCAGAACCGGCCAAGCGCAACGGCGGGCGACTCACGGCGCAGCCGAGGAGGTCCCTGGCGAAAACGGCTCAGGAGAGGACGTAGCCGTGGTAGCGCGAAGTAGCAGCAAGGCGAGGCCTCTCGGACGCGGCGACTAACGGTGACTGAGGAAGCGAGTCCCAGGTGCGGCGGCGCGAGTCGCAGCCCGCGCGGTCAGAGCGGGGCGGCAGCCGACTGGGGAGCCCGTGAGGTGAGACGGGGCACCGGGTCGTCGCAGGACGGCGCAGCCGCGGACGCAGGAGGAGTATCTCAAGCGGCCGTTGGGGCATGACAACCCGGTGACGGGCCAGGCCAGGTGAGGGCGGCAGCTCGCAACGGACCGTGCCGGCGGAGAGCGAAGCAAGGCAACTTGGTTGCGACATCCAGTATAGATGGAACGAGAGGCCAGCGACGGTGACTCGGGGCCCGTTTTTGCTCGGAGCGGCGCACGCGTCAGGCGGCGGAACACTGCCACGGCGGAGGCGGCGGTTCAACACCTGCCCGATAGCGCGAGGCCGAGGCGGGTCGAGGCAGGAGGTGAGGCCAGCCTCGGCTAAGAAGGCGAGGTGGTTCAGTGCTGCAGAAGCACATGGCGGCGCGAGGCGGGCTGAATCACGTGCCGCGCGGTTCAGAGGGCAGCCGAGCCAGCTCAACTCAGCAGCAGAGATTAATAGGTGTTAGAAGCGGCTCCGCGCGATGGCGGTTTGGCGCAGTTGCCGGTCGACTTACTACGGCGGGTCAACCAGCGCGAAGCAGCTCGAGGCCGTGGCTCGAGCAGAGGTGATGCCCAGCGGGAGAAGGTGCGGCGGCGATTTAAGCCAGTGCTGGCTTATGACCGCAGATCCCGTTGCGGCAGGAGGCGGCTCTTAGCGCGGCAGCTCGGACGCAAGTGCGGGCGCGATTTTGGAGACGTGGAGACCCGGCGGAGCTGGCACCGGGGTGATGCCATCAACCGGCGCGGGCGGAGGTGATCCGGCTGGGACAACTCAGCGTGGCCACGGAAGAAATGGTTTGCAACATAGACGAGGCCGGTTTGACCAAGGCGGAGGCAGCAATATCACGACGGGCAACTCGCAGAGGAGCAAACGGACCAGGCGGCAAGTCGTGGTCAATGCGAGGCAGCGGCGACTCGGCAAAGCGAGGCGGAACGTGACAGCAGTGATCCGGCGGCGCGGCAAAACAGCGGAGGGGTAGGTAAGGTGAGTCTAAAGCGGCAGCACCGACCGCCCAACCGCGGCTTGAGGCGGCACAAGAGGCATAAAGTCGATCTGAAGATTTTTTTTTTCAAAACGGAGGTAAAAGATTTGCCTCATCTATTAAATAAAAAAAGGATAGAGTTTGTTAAAGGGCATACTTTTAGACGGCATGGAAGATTACTCACACAAAGTCGATCTGAAGATGAAGAAACAGCTCGCCGACCACGGAGGTTGAAGCGGACAGCGACTCGTAGGGCTCGGCAGCCGGCGACTCACGCGGTGGCCGGCGGGCTGGCGAACAGGCAATGACCAGAGGCCACGAGCAGACGGGCAGGATAACCGGCCTCAAGAGAGAAGTCCGGGTCGAGGACTCGAAGCGTGGACAGCGAAGGAGCCCGGGTTGTATCATATTCCGTTTTCGGGTCGTGGCCTCCATCCGCTTGGCACTTATTCCTTCGTTGTTTTTGCTAGTCTCACCGAGCAGTGGCAGTGGAGTCTTAATGCAACTCTGATCCGCCGGATACTAGTAGCGGTACTAATTTTTCTAAAGGATCAACCTTGTCTTAAATAACAGCCACGAAACACTTTTGAACTCTGCCTACTTTTGGACACTTTTGGAAGCTAATGATGATGATCATGTAACTTCAGATCAAATTACTACCGAACCTTGTAGGTCAACCAGAGTAAGATCCACACTAGAGTGGTACGATAATCCTATTTTGGAGGTCATGTTACTTGACCATGACGAACCTATAAACTATGAGAAAGCGGTAATGAGCCCAGATTTCGCAAAATGGCTTGAGGCCATGAAATCTGAGATGGGGTCTATGTATGAGAACAAAGTGTGGACTTTGGTTGACTTGCCCGTTGATCGGCAAGCCATCGAGAATAAATGGATCTTCAAGAAGACTGACGCTGACGGTAATGTTACTGTCTACAAAGCTCGACTTGTTGTGAAAGGTTTTCGACAAGTTCAAGGAGTTGACTACGATGTGACATTCTCACCCGTAGCGATGCTTAAGTCCGTCCGAATCATGTTAGCAATTGTTGCATTTTATGATTATGAAATTTGGCAAATAGATGTAAAGACTGCATTCTTGAATGGATTTCTGGAAGAGGAGTTGTATATGATGCAACCTAAAGGTTTTATCGATCCAAAGCATGCTAACAAAGTGTGTAAGCTCCAGCGATCCATCTATGGACTGGTGCAAGCATCTCGGAGTTGGAATAAACATTTTAATAGTGTGATCAAAGCATGTGGTTTTATACAGACTCTTGGAGAAACATGTATTTATAAGAAAGTGAGTGGGAGCTCTGTAGCATTTCTAATATTATATGTCGATGACATATTGTTGATTGGAAATGATATAGAATTTCTGGATAGCATAAAAGGATATTTGAATAAGAGTTTTTCAATGAAAGACCTCGGTGAAGCTACTTATATATTGGACATCAAGATCTATAGAGATAGATCAACACGCTTAATTGGACTTTCACAAAGCACATACCTTGATAAAGTTTTGAAGAAGTTCAAGATGGATCAAGCAAAGAAAGGGTTCTTGCTTGTGCTACAAGATGTGAAGTTGAATCAGACTCAATGCCCGACCATTGCAGAAGATAGAGAGAAAATGAAAGGTGTTCCCTATGCTTCAGCCATAGGCTCTATCATGTATGCAATGCTGTGTACCAGACCTGATGTGTGCCTTGCTATTAGTTTAGCGGGGAGGTACCAAAGTAATCCAGGAGTGGATCAGTGGACAGCGGTCAAGAACATCCTGAAATACCTGAAAAGGACTAAGGATATGTTTCTCATTTATGGAGGTGACAAAGAGCTCGTCGTAAATGGTTACATCGATGCAAGCTTTGACACTAATCCGAATGACTCTAAGTCACACACCGGATATGTGTTTATATTGAATGGTGGAGCTGTTAGTTGGTGCAGTTCTAAGCAAAGTGTCGCGGCGGGATCTACGTGTGAAGCGGAGTACATAGCTGCTTCAGAAGCAGCAAATGAAGGAGTCTGGATGAAGGAGTTCATATCCGATCTAGGTGTCATACCTAGTGCATCGGGTCCAATGAAAATCTTTTGTGACAATACTGGTGCAATTGCCTTGGCAAGGGAATCCAGATTTCACAAGAAAACCAAGCACATCAAGAGACGCTTCAATTCCATCCACGATCAAGTCAAGGAGGGAGACATAGAGATTTGCAAGATACATACGGATCTGAATGTTGCAGACCCGTTAACTAAGCCTCTCTCACGAGCAAAACATGCTCAGCGCCAAGACTCCATGGGTGTTAGAATCATTATTGTGTAATCTAGATTATTCACTCTAGTGCAAGTGGGAGACTGAAGGAAATATGCCCTAGAGACAATAATAAAGTTGTTATTTATATTTCCTTATATCATGTTAAATGTTTATTATTCATGCTAGAATTGTATTAACCGGAAACTTAGTACATGTGTGAATACATAGACAAACAAAGTGTCACTAGTATGCCTCTACTTGACTAGCTCATTGAATCAAATATGGTTAAGTTTCCTAACCATAGACATGAGTTGTCATTTGATTAACGAGATCATATCATTAGAGAATGATGTGATTGACTTGACCCATTTCGTTAGCTTAGCATTTGATCGTTTAGTATATTGCTATTGCTTTCTTCATGACTTATACATGTTCCTATGACTATGAGATTATGCAACTGCCGAATACTAGAGGAACACTTTGTGTGCTACCAAACGTCACAAGTAATTGGGTGATTATAAAGTTGTTGTAGAGGTGTCTCCGATGGTACTTGTTGAGTTGGCATAGATCAAGATTAGCAATTTTCACTCCGATTGTCGGAGAGGTATCTCTAGGCCCTCTCGGTAATGCACATCACTATAAGCCTTGCAAGCAATGCAACTAATGAGTTAGTTGCGGGATGATGTATTACGGAACGAGTAAAGAGACTTGCCGGTAACGAGATTGAACAAGCTATTGAAATACCGACGATCGAATCTTGGGCAAGTAACATACCGATGACAAAGAGAACAATGTATGTTGTTATGCGGTTTGACCGATAAAGATCTTCATAGAATATGTAGGAACCAATATGAGCATCCAGGTTCTGCTATTGGTTATTGACCGGAGATGAGTCTCGGTCATGTCTATATAGTTCTCGAACCCGTAGGGTCCGCATGCTTAATGTTCTATGACGATCGGTATTATGAGTTTATGTGTTTTGATGTACCGAAGGTAGTTTGGAGTCCCGGATGTGATCACGGACATGACGAGAAGACATAAATATTGATATATTGGACGGCCACATTCGGACACCGGAAGGGTTTCGGGTAATCTCGGACAAAACCGAAGTGCCCGAGGGGTTACCGGAACCCCCCTCCCCCCGGGACTAATGGGCCTTATTAGGCCCTAGTGGAGAGAGAGAGGGGTCAGCCAAGGCAGGCCACGCGCCCCCTCCCCTTGAGTCGGAATAGGACAAGGAAGGGGGCACTAGTAGAAAACAGGGCTTTGGTCCGGGGCAGTTTTCACATTAGTCCCGGTTCAGTCAAGACCCGGGACTAATGTGAGCATTTATCCCGGTTCGTGTGGCTAAGGCATTAGTCCCGGTTCACCTGGGCCCTTTAGTTCCGGTTCGTGCCACAAACCGGGACTAAAGGGTGCGATGCCCATTAGTACCGGTTGGTGGCACCAACCGGGACTAAAGGTTAGACCTTTAGTACCGGTTGGTGCCATCAACCGGTACTAATGGGTTTTGAGGCATTAGTACCGGTTCATGGCACGAACCGGTACTAAAGGTCCCATTTTCAAACTCTCCCCACCCCCCCCTGGACCGTCTTTTCTGTTTTAGAAAAAACAAAAGAAAATGATGGAAATGTCAAAAAAAATTTAAAAAAAATAAGTTTCCCATGTGATATGTGGTCTAGTTGTTGGGAAAATTTACAAATATGAATTTTGACTTCATTGCAAAATTTCTCTGGAATTTAGTAAAATGGGCATAACTTTTGCATACGAACTCGGATTAAAAAGTTTTTTATATGAAAAATCATCTACTCGAAAAGTTACATCCGAATTTAACAGGGACCCCGTTAAACATTTTCAAAATCCTCAAAAAACTAACAGGAAAAAGTTACAGGGCTTTTAAGATCTAGAGTGGAAAAAATCGAAATAATTATTCTAGAATATTAGTGTTACTAAATAATGGTCAAACTAATTATTCTAGAATATTAGTGCTACTAAATAATTATTTCAGTTATTTTGAATTTTGGTCAAATCTGGTCAAACTGTGGTCAAACAATGGTCAAACTAATTATTCAAGAAATATTAGTGTTACTAAATAATTATTGTTTTTTAAAACAATAGTTTCAAACTCAAACAGTGAAATGTGTCACTTCATGCTCAAGCAAAATTCATGAAGGTTAATAGGATTGACATCTTACTATTGTCAGGAAAACAACAAGTGCAGACTTGGAAACGAGAGAGAATAGAACCCGGAAGTTAAGCGTGCTCAGGCTGGGGGAGTGGGAGGATGGGTGACCGTTCGGGAAGTTAGATGATTTGGAATGATGAGGGGTGATTAGAGGATAAATTGAGCAGTGATGAGGGGTGGTGATTACACACTAGAGGTTAAAATAATTCAGAAATTTGAAAATCAAAAAAAATTCAAAAAATTCAAAAAAAATCATAAAATTTTCTTTAGTCCCGGTTGGTGTTACCAACCGGGACTAAAGGTGGAGCTCCACGTGGCCGCGCCCTTTAGTCCCGGTTCGTGTAAGAACCGGGACTAAAGGGGAGAGGCATTAGTACCGACCCTTTAGTCCCGGTTCGAAAACCGGGACTAAAGGGCCTTACCAACCGGGACAAAAGCCCCTTTTTCTACTAGTGGAGGGCGGTGGCCCTCTTGCCTTTCCCCTCTCCCACTCCTTCCTTCCCCCTCCTAGTGGGACTAGGAAAGGGGAGTCCTACTCCCACTAGGAGGAGGACTCCTCCTGGCGCGCCCTCCTAGGGCCGGCCGAACTCTCCCCTTGCTCCTTTGTATACGGGGGCAGGGGCATCCCATGACACACAAGTTGATCATTGATCTTTTAGCTGTGTGTGGTGCCCCCCCACCATAATCCACCTCGGTCATATCGTAGCAGTGCTTAGGCGAAGTCCTGCGCCGGTAGCTTCATCAACACTGTCATCACGCCGTCGTGCTGACGGAACTCTTCCTCAAAGCTCTACTGGATCGTGAGTTTGTGGGACGTCACCGAGCTGAACGTGTGAAGATCGCGGAGGTGTCGTACGTTCGGTACTAGGATCGGTCGATCATGAAGATGTACGACTACATCAACCGCGTTGTCATAACGCTTCCGCTTACGGTCTACGAGGGTACGTGGACGACACTCTCCCCTCTTGTTTCTATGCATCACCATGATCTTGCGTGTGCGTAGGAATTTTTTTTGAAATTACTGCATTCCCCAACAGTTGTTATCAAAATTGTTCCTACCAACAAAATTCACATCCATAGATTCATTATTATTCTCAATCAAAGTGGACAAAGGCATATCATTAGGATGAGAAGAAGCACTCTTATTAGCAAACAATTTCATAAGTTCATCCATCTTTCCACTCAAAACATTAATCTCTTCAATCGCATGAACTTTTTTATTAGTAGATCTTTCGGTGTGCCATTGAGAATAATTAACCATAATATTATCTAGGAGTTTAGTAGCTTCTCCTAAAGTGATTTCTATAAAAGTGCCTCCCGCGGCCGAATCTAAAAGATTTCTAGAAGAAAAATTCAATCCAGCATAAAAATTATGTATAATCATCCATAAATTCAAACCATGTGTAGGGAAATTACGTATCATTAATCTCATCATCTCCCAAGCTTGTGCAACATGCTCATGATCAAGTTGCCTAAAGTTCATAATATCGTTTTTAAGAGAGATAATCTTAGTGGGAGGAAAATACTTAGAGATAAAAGCATCTTTGCACTTATTCCATGAATCAATACTATTTTTAGGCAAAGAAGAGAACCAAGTATTCGCACGATCTCTAAGAAAAAACAGAAATAGCTTCAATTTAACAATATCATTATCCACATCTTTCTTCTTTTGCATATCACATAAATCAACAAAGTTGTTTAGATGGGTAGCGGCAGCTTCACTAGGAAGGCCGGCAAATTGATCTTTCCTGACAAGATTCAGCAAAGCAGTATTAATTTCACAAGATTCAACATCGGTAAGAGGAGCAATCGGAGTGCTAATAAAATCATTATTTTTGGTATTGGAAAAGTCACATAATTTAGTATTATCTTGAGTCATCGTGACAAACAATCAATCCAACAAACAGTCACACAATAGGCAAGCGAAAGAAGGCGAACGGAAAAAGGGCGAACAGAAAAGAGGCGAATAAAATGGCAAGGATGAAGTGGGGGAGAGGAAAACGAGAGGCAAATGACAAATAATGTAATGCGAGGGATAAGAGTTTGTGATGGGTACTTGGTATCTTGACTTGGCATAGATCTCCCCAGCAACGGCGCCAGAAATGGCTAGTTGTCGGGAGATCAAATATTGACTTGACTTGGTGCAAATCTCCCCGGGAACGGCGCCAGAAATCCTTCTTGCTACCTCTTGAGCATGCGTTTGTTTTCCCTTGAAGAGGAAAGGATGATGTAGCAAAGTAGCATAAGTATTTCCCTTAGTTTTTGAGAACCAAGGTATCAATCCGGTAGGAGACTACACGCAAGTCACCTAGTACCTGCATAAACAAATAAGAACCTCGCAACCAGCGTGATAAAGGGGTTGTCAATCCCTTCACGGTCACTTACGAAAGTGAGATCTGATAGAGATAATAAGATAAATATTTTTGGTATTTTTGTTGTATAGATTGAAAAGTAAAGATTACAAAAATAAACGGCGACAGAAATAGCTAGTTGACGGGAAAGTAATATGATGTAAAGTAGACCCGGGGGCCATATGTTTCACTAGTGGCTTCTCTCAAGATAACATATATTACGGTGGGTGAACAAATTACTGCCGAGCAATTGATAGAAAAGCACATAGTTATGATGATATCTAGGCATTATCATGAACATAGGCATCACGTCCGTGTCAAGTAGATCGAAACGATTCTACATCTACTACTATTACTCCACACATCGACCGCTATCCAGCATGTATCTAGAGTATTAAGTTCAGAAGAACAGAGTAACGCATTAGGCAAGATGACATGATGTAGAGGGATAAACTCAAGCAATATGATATAAACCCCATCTTTTTATCCTCGACAGCAACAATACCATACGTGCCTTGCTGCCCCTCCTGTCACTGGGAAAGGACACCGCAAGATTGAACCCAAAGCTAAGCACTTCTCCCATTGCAAGAAAGATCAATCTAGTAGGCCAAACCAAACTGATAATTTGAAGAGACTTGCAAAGATATCAAATCATGCATATATGAATTCAAAGAAGAATCAAATATTGTTCATAGATAATCTTAATCATAAACCCATAATTCATCGGATCTCGGCAAAGACACCGCAAAAGGAATTACATTGAATAGATCTCTAAGAACATCGAGGAGAACTTTGTATTGAGATCCAAAGAGAGAGAAGAAGCCATCTAGCTAATAACTATGGACCCGAAGAGGTCTATGGTAAACTACTCACAGATCATCGGAGAGGCTATGGTGTTGATGTAGAAGCCCTCCGTGATCGAATCCCCCTCCGGCAGATCGCCGAAAAAGGTCCCCAGATGGGATCTCACGGGCACAGAAGGTTTCGGCGGTGGAAAAGTGGTTTCGTGGCTCCCCTAGATGTTTTCAGGGTATAAGAGTATATATAGGCGAAAGAAGTAGGTCGGTGGAGCTGCGAGGGGCCCACGAGAGGGTGGGGGCACGCCTGGCCCCGCTGGGCGCGCCGCCCTACCTCGTGGCCGCCTCGCTGCTTCCTTGACGTCCACTCCAAGTCTCCTGGATTGCGTTTGTTCCAAAAAAGATCCTCGCGAAGGTTTCATTTCGTTTGGATTCCGTTTGATATTCCTTTTCCGTGAAACACTGAAATAGACAAAAAAACAGCAATTTGCACTGGGCCTTCGGTTAATAGGTTAGTCCCAAAAATAATATAAAAGTGCATAATAAAGCCCATTAAACATCCAAAACAGATAATATAATAGCATAGAACAATAAAAAATTATAGATATGTTGGAGACGTACCAGTACTGTAGCCACGCTAGCCCTGGTCAGCAGGTAGGTGGGGCGCTATTTCCACGCCTCGGTTGACCAGAGGCGTTGGTGGGGCACTGTTGCCTTGCTCACCCTTGAATGGAGACTTGTCCCATCGTACGACTGGGATGGGGTGGGAGCTGACCCATGGCCGGGTTGAGGAACACGCCAAAGTGGGAGCTGGCTTGTTGGAGAAGTCTTGATATGTCGGGTTCGGCCGTCTGGCGCCAGCCGTTGGGGCCGGGTTGAAGAGTTCAGCCGGGTCGAGGGGCTTGACCGGGTTGAACAACCCAGCCAAGCGCGGGCCGGATTGAGAGACGTTGCTAACCCCGATGTTTTTAAAATGGATCCGGGTTTCGTTGCCTGGCCGGGGTTCGCCCCCGACAAGACCCGACCTACTAGTTTAGCAAGAACGTGATTGTAGCCTAGTGGCAAGCGGCCCGTGCAACTAACCATTACAACAAGGTTCGAATCCCAAGCGCATTTCCTTTCGCTGACCTGTTACTATGCAGGTCGACGCGAGAGATCTGATACGGCTCAAATAGCTTTGAGTCATTTTTGTGATGTCCCTGATCTTGCACCAGCGCAAAGAGCTAGCAGAATATACTTGATCGGAAGTAGATGAACTAGAGCAGACGTGTGGAAGAACTTGGACTAGATGGATCGGAAGTAGTAGACGTGGTGTAGTAGTACTAGAGCTAGACTAGATGGATAGATTATGCTAATGATGATCAGTGGCGGTGGCGACGGCGACGGAGTTATTAGCATATGAGAATTAAGCACCAGCAGACGGAAGGGAAAGAGATGAGATCGATTCTTGCAGGTCAAGAACTGAACTAACTAGTGCCCTGGAAATCAAGTCGCCGGAACACAAGCAATCACGAACCAAATTATGGAACGCAGGAAACATACTGCCTCATCATCGAATGCATCTGAGAATATTTTCCATAAACTAAAACCTAACTTTTACATGGTCATATGGCCTTTATTTATAGGCACATGCAGGCACCTAGGCTAAGCTCGTAACTAACAGAATCACAAACCAGACTCAACAAGGAAACAAAATATAAAGCATCCAACTAGGATACAGCTGGGACAAAAGTCACAAAACTACAAACTAGGAGACTTTGACCTTCACGTAAGCTTGCTTTCCTGATTAGAGTTGTACAAGTAGTTGCATGGAGTTCTAAAACAAGGCTCCACTTCATCTGAAGGAATTAGCTCAATAGGCATCTCACCAATACTTGGACCCCTGAATAAAATGTCTTGTTTTTGACTTCCTTGGATATTTCGTGAGCAAGGAATGGAGCCTAATATACCTCTTTGATTTGTTGAATGCAACACTTTCCTTTGACGTAAAGCAGGCACAATATATTTTGATGTATTATCCTCACTATCAGAGTCTCGTTTCTAAGGTATCTTATTTAGCACCAATGGTGAAACAACAATATTACCTAGGGTAACCGCATCAAGATCGTTGTCTCTAAAATGCGAGATATAGTCACTGCGCTTCGCAAGGGTACCCGTCCCGGCCTTAAGGCTTGGCTTCGAGGAGCAGTCTTGTTCGATGACACGCCGAGGGTATGTACATAGCGCTATCTTAGAAGTGTCACATAAGATAAATATTGAGTTGGATAAGAAAGAAACCATAAGAAAAAACTTGTCTTTTTTTATTTAAGAGGTGATCTATTAGCACAATGTGTCTCACTATGTTCTAAGAAATACTCCCTCCGTTCCGAATTACTCGTCACAGAAATGGATGTATCTAGATGTATTTTAGTTCTAGATACATCCATTTCTGCAACAAGTAATTTGGAACAAATGGGTGTATCTAGATGTATTTTAGTTCTAGATACATCCATTTCTACGACGAGTAATTTGAAACAGAGGGAGTAGCTTTTATTGAAGATAAGACTAACATATAACTCATTGTAGACATATTTTTTTATCATATCTAAATTACATGCAAGATTTAGATTTTTTAAGGTAAACTAGGGATTTTATTAAAAGTTCACGCCATCCGGAATACAGGCAATATCTGGCAAAACCCCTAGCCACACATGGCGGCCCACCGCGAGAGACGCGGCTCCCTTAACTAGCATGTGGGCATCAAAATTATTGCATCTACTCTCAAAACGGAAATCAACAAAAGAAAAATTATTGCTACTAGTTTGAATCTCTCTAAGGATAGGAGCATAAGATGGAGATCCTGCAGATTTGATATTAGAAATCACTTCTGCACTATCTGAAGCTATGACAAGATCTTGTAGATTCAAATCCCGGGCTAGGGCAAGTGCTTCGCTACATGCATGAGCCTCAAGACTTGCCGAGTCAGTGAGGCCGTCGAACACCATCACTGAAGCACCCAAAAATTTCCCCAATTTGTCACGGCATACCACTCCCACTGCACCTTTGTCTCCTAAAGTTGACAAGCCACCATCACAGTTAAATTTTGCAGCCTCACCCGCATGCGGTAGCCAAACTTTAGCTCTCGGCTGGTTCGCTCGTTCTTCATTAGTCTAGGGTCTCCGCGAGGTAGCTATATCTAACTCCTCCAAAAACCTCTTGATAAAACTCATAGTGGAAAGTGGACTCTGAAACTCATTCTCTGTTGGGGAACGTAGTAATTTCAAAAAATTTCCTACGCACACGCAAGATCATGTGATGCATAGCAACGAAATGGGAGAGTGTTGTCTACGTACCCAACGCAGACCGACTGCGGAAGCGATGACACGACGTAGAGGAAGTAGTCGTACGTCTTCACGATCCAACCGATCAAGCACCGAAACTACGGCACCTCCGAGTTCGAGCACACGTTCAGCTCGATGACGATCCCCGGACTCCGATCCAGGAAAGTGTCGGGGAAGAGTTCCATCAGCACGATGGCGTGGTGACGATCTTGATGAACTACAGCAGCAGGGCTTCGCCTAAACTCCACTACAGTATTATCGAGGAATATGGTGGCAGGGGGCACCGCACATGGCTAAGGAATAGATCACGTGGATCAACTTGTGTGTCTAGAGGTGTCCCATGCCTCCGTATATAAAGGAGCCAAAGGGGGAGGGGGGCGCCGGCCAGGGAGAGGGCGCAGGAGGAGTCCTACTCCTTCCGGGAGTAGGACTCCCCCCCAATCCTATTCCAACTAGGATTCCCCAAGGGGGGAAAGAGAGAGAGGGGGGCCGGCCACCTTCTCCTAGTCCTAATAGGACTAGGGGAGGGGGAAGTGGCGCAGCCACCTTGGGCTGCCCCTTTCTCCTTTCCACTAAGGCCCATGAAGGCCCATATGGCTCCCGGGGGGTTCCGGTAACCTCCCGGTAACCCGGTAAAATCCCGATTTCACCCGGAACACTTCCGATGTCCAAACATAGGCTTCCAATATATCAATCTTTACGTCTCGACCATTTCGAGACTCCTCGTCATGTCCGTGATCACATCCGGGACTCCGAACAACCTTAGGTACATCAAAATGCATAAACTCATAATATAACTGTCATCGTAACCTTAAGCGTGCGGACCCTACGGGTTCGAGAACAATGTAGACATGACCGAGACATGTCTCCGGTCAATAACCAATAGCGGGACCTGGATGCCCATAATGGCTCCTACATATTCTACGAAGATCTTTATCGGTCAGACCGCATAACAACATACGTTGTTCCCTTTGTCATCGGTATGTTACTTGCCCGAGATTCGATCATCGGTATCCAATACCTAGTTCAATCTCGTTACCGGCAAGTCTCTTTACTCGTTTCGTAATACATCATCTCACAACTAACATCTTAGTTGTAATGCTTGCAAGGCTTATGTGATGTGCATTACCGAGAGGGCCCAGAGATACCTCTCCGACAATCGGAGTGACAAATCCTAATCTCGAAATATGCCAACCCAACATCTACCTTTGGAGACACCTGTAATGCTCCTTTATAATCACCCAGTTACGTTGTGACGTTTGGTAGCACCCAAAGTGTTCCTCCGGCAAACGGGAGTTGCATAATCTCATAGTCATAGGAACATGTATAAGTCATGAAGAAAGCAATAGCAACATACTAAATGATCGGGTGCTAAGCTAATGGAATGGGTCATGTCAATCAGATCATTCACCTAATGATGTGATCCCGTTAATCAAATAACAACTTTTTGTCCATGGTTAGGAAACATAACCATCTTTGATTAACGAGCTAGTCAAGTAGAGGCATACTAGTGACACTCTGTTCGTCTATGTATTCACACATGTATTATGTTTCCGGTTAATAGAATTCTAGCATGAATAATAAACATTTATCATGATATAAGGAAATAAATAATAACTTTATTATTGCCTCTAGGGCATATTTCCTTCAGTCTCCCACTTGCACTAGAGTCAATAATCTAGTTCACATCGCCATGTGATTTAACAACAATAGTTCACATCACCATGTGATTAACACCCATAGTTCACATCGTCATGTGACCAACACTCAAAGGGTTTACTAGAGTCAGTAATCTAGTTCACATCGCTATGTGATTAACACCCAAAAAGTGATCATGTTTTTCTTGTGAGAGAATTTTAGTCAACGGGTCTGCCACATTCAGATCCACATGTATTTTGCAAATTTCTATGTCAACAATGCTTTGCATGGAGCTACTATAGCTAATTGCTCCCACTTTCAATATGTATCTAGATCGAGACTTAGAGTCATCCAGATCAGTGTCAAAACTTGCATCGACGTAACCCTTTACGGTGAACCTTTTTGTCACCTCCATAATCGAGAAACATATCCTTATTCCACTAAGGATAATTTTGACCGTTGTCCGGTGATCTACTCCTAGATCACTATTGTACTCCCATGCCAATTAGTGTAGGGTATACAATAGATCTGGTACACAACATGGCATACTTTATAGAACCTATGACTGAGGCATAGGGAATGAGTTTCATTCTCTTTCTATCTTCCCGTGGTCGGGCTTTGAGTCTTACTCAACTTCACACCTTGTAACACAGGCAAGAAACTTTTTCTTTGCTTGTTCCATTTTGTACTACTTCAAAATCTTGTCAAGGTATGTACTTATTGAAAAACTTATCAAGCGTCTTGATCTATCTCTATAGATCTTGAAGCTCAATATGTAAGCAGCTTCACCGAAGTCTTTCTTTGAAAAACTCCTTTCAAACACTCCTTTATGCTTTACAGAATAATTCTACATTATTTCCGATCAACAATATGTCATTCACATATACTTATCAGAAATACTGTAGTGCTCCCACTCACTTTCTTGTAAATACAGGCTTCACCGCAAGTCCGTATAAAACTACATGCTTTGATCATACTATCAAAGCGTTTATTCCAACTCCGAGAGGCTTGCACCATTCCATAAATGGATCGCTAGAGCTTGCACACTTTGTTAGCTCCCTTTGGATCGACAAAACCTTCTGGTTGCATCATATACAACTCTTCTTCCAGAAATCCATTCAGGAATGCAGTTTTGTTTATCCATTTGCCAGATTTCATAAAATGCGGCAATTTGCTAACATGATTCGGACAGACTTAAGCATAGATACGAGAGAGAAACTCTCATCGTAGTCAACATCTTGAACTTGTCGAAAAACCCTTTTGCGACAATTCTAGCTTTGTAGATAGTGACACTACTATCAACGTCCGTCTTCCCCTTGAAGATCCATTTAATCTCAATGGCTCGCCGATCATTGGGCAAGTCAATCAAAGTCCATACTTTGTTCTCATACATGGATCTCATCTCAGATTTCATGGCCTCAAGCCATTTTGCGGAATCTGGGCTCATCATCGCTTCCTCATAGTTCGCAAGTTCATCATGGTCTAGTAACATGACTTCCAGAACAGGATTACCGTACCACTCTGGTGCGGATTTCACTCTGGTTTACCTACGAGATTCAGTAGTAACTTGATCTGAAGTTACATGATCATCATCATTAGCTTCCTCACTAATTGGTGTAGTAGTCACAAGAACAGATTTCTGTGATGAACTACTTTCCAATAAGGGAGAAGGTACAATTACCTTATCAAGTTTTCTACTTTCCTCCCACTCACTTCTTTCGAGAGAAACTCCTTCTCCAGAAAGTTTCCGAATTTAGCAAAAAAAGTCTTGCTTTTGGTCTTGTGATAGAAGGTGTATCCAATAGTTTCTTTTGGATATCCTATGAAGACACATTTCTCCGATTTGGGTTTGAGCTTATCAGGTTGAAACTTTTTCACATAAGCATTGCAACCTCAAACTTTAAGAAACGACAGCTTAGGTTTCTTGCCAAACCATAGTTCATACGGTGTCGTCTCAATGGATTTAGATGGTGCCCTATTTAATGTGAATGCAGCTGTCTCTAATGCATAAACCCAAAACGATAGTGGTAGATCGGTAAGAGACATCATAGATCGCACCATATCTAATAAAGTACGGTTATGACGTTCGGACACACCATTACATTGTGGTGTTCCAGGTGGCATGAGTAGTGAAACTATTTCACATTGTTTTTTTAACTGAAGGCCAAACTCGTAACTCAAATACTCTTCTCTACGATCAGATCGTAGAAACTTTATTTTCTTGTTACGATGATTTTTCACTTCACTCTGAAATTCTTTGAACTTTTCAAATGTTTCAGACTTATGTTTCATCAAGTAGATATACTCATATCTGCTCAAATCATCTATGAAGATCAGAAAATAATGATACCTGTCGCGAGCCTCAATATTCATCGTACCACATACATCAGTATGTATGATTTCCAACAAATCTGTTGCTCGCTCCATTGTTCCTAAGAACAGAGTCTTAGTCATCTTGCCCATGAGGCATGGTTCGCAAGCATCAACTGATTCATAATCAAGTGATTCCAAAACGCCCATCAGCATGGAGTTTCTTCATGCGCTTTACACCAATATGACCTAAACGGCAGTGCTACAAATAAGTTGCACTATCATTATTAACTTTGCATCTTTTGGTTTCAATATTATGATTATGTGTATCACTACGATCGAGATCCAACGAACTATTTTCATTGGGTGTGTAACCATATAAGGTTTTATTCATGTAAACAGAACAACAATTTATTCTCTTACTTAAATGAATAACCGTATTACAATAAACATGATCAAATCATATTCATGCTCAACGCAAACACCAAATAACACTTATTTAGGTTCAACACTAATCCCGAAATTATAGGGAGTGTACGATGATGATCATATCAATCTTGGAACCACTTCCAACACACATCGTCACTTCACCCTTAACTAGTCTCTGTTTATTTTGCAACTCCCGTTTCGAGTTACTAATCTTAGCAACTGAACTAGTATCAAATACTGAGGGTTTGCTATAAACACTAGTAAAGTACACATCAATAACATGTATATCAAATATACTTATGTTCACTTTGCCATCCTTCTTATCCGCCAATCACTTGGGGTAGATCCGCTTCCAGTGACCAGTCCCTTTGCAGTAGAAGCACTTAGTCTCAGGCTTAGGACCAGACTTGGGCTTCTTCACTTGAGCAGCAACTTGCTTGCTGTTCTTCTTGAAGTTCCCCTTCTTCCCTCTGCCCTTTTCTTGAAACTAGTGATCTTGTCAACCATCAACACTTGATGTTTTTCTTGATTTCTACCTTCGTTGATTTCAGCATCACTAAGAGCTTGGGAGTTGTTTCCGTTATCCCTTTGCATATTATAGTTCATCACGAAGTTCTACTAACTTGGTGATGGTGACTAGAGAATTCTGTTAATCACTATCTTATCTGGAAGATTAACTCCCACTTGATTCAAGCGATTGTAGTACCCAGACAATCTGAGCACATGCTCACTAGTTGAGCGATTCTCCTCCATCTTTTAGCTATAGAACTTGTTGGAGATTTCATATCTCTCAACTCGGGTATTTGCTTGAAATATTAACTTCAACTCCTGGAACATCTCATATGGTCCATGACGTTCAAAACGTCTTTGAAGTCCCGATTCTAAGCCGTTAAGCATGGTGCACTTAAACTATCAAGTAGTCATCATATTGAGCTAGCCAAACGTTCATAACGTCTGCATCTGCTCCTGCAATAGGTCTGTCGCCTAGCGGTGCATCAAGGACATAATTCTTCTGTGCAGCAATGAGGATAAACCTCAGATCACGGATCCAATCCGCTTGCTACTAACATCTTTCAACACAATTTTCTCTAGGAACATATCAAAATAAAATAAGGGAAGCAACAACGCGAGCTATTGATCTACAACATAATTTGCAAAATACTACCAGGACTAAGTTCATGATAAATTTAAGTTCAATTAATCATATTACTTAAGAACTCCCACTTAGATAGACATCCCTCTAATCCTCTAAGTGATCACGTGATCCAAATCAACTAAACCATGTCCAATCATCACATGAGATGGAGTAGTTTCATTGGTGAACATCGCTATGTTGATCATATCTACTATATGATTCACGCTCGACCTTTCGGTCTCCGTGTTCCGAGGCCATATCTGCATATGCTAGGCTCGTCAAGTTTAACCTGAGTATTCTGCGTGTGCAAAAACTGGCTTGCACCCGTTGTAGATGGACGTAGAGCTTATCACACCCGATCATCACGTGGTGTCTCAGCACGAAGAACTTTCGCAACGGTGCATACTCAGGGAGAACACTTCTTGATAATTTAGTGAGAGATCATCTTATAATGCTACCGTCAATCAAAGCAAGATAAGATGCATAAAAGATAAACATCACATGCAATCAAAATATGTGACATGATATGGCCATCATCATCTTGTGCCTTTGATCTCCATCTCCAAAGCATCGTCATGATTTCCATCGTCACCGGCATGACACCATGATCTCCATCATCTTGATCTATATCAATGTGTCGTCACATGGTCGTCTCGCCAACTATTGCTCTTGCAACTATTGCTATCGCATAGCGATAAAGTAAAGCAATTATTTGGCGCTTGCATCTTATGCAATAAAGAGACAACCATAAGGCTTTGCCAGTTGCCGATAACTTCAACAAAACATGATCATCTCATACAACAACTTATATCTCATCACGTTCTTGACCATATCACATCACAACATGCCCTGCAAAAACAAGTTAGACGTCCTCTACTTTGTTGTTGCAAGTTTTACGTGGCTGCTACGGGCTTAAGCAAGAACCAATCTCACCTACGCATCAAAACCACAACGATAGTTTGTCAAATAGACTCCGTTTTAACCTTCGCAAGGACCGGGCGTAGCCACACTCGGTTCAACTAAAGTTGGAGAGAACAGTCACCCGCAAGTCACCTATGTGCAAAGCACGTCGGGGAAACCGGTCTCGCGTAAGCGTACGCGTAATGTCGGTCCGGGCCGCTTCATCCAACAATACCGCCGAACCAAAGTATGACATGCTGGTAGGCAGTATGACTTATATCGCCCACAACTCACTTGTGTTCTACTCGTGCATATAACATCAACATAAAACCTAGGCTGGATGCCACTGTTGGGGAACGTAGTAATTTCAAAAAATTCCTACGCACACGCAAGATCATGTGATGCATAGCAACGAGAGGGGAGAGTGTTGTCTACGTACCCAACGCAGACCGACTGCGGAAGCGATGACACGACGTAGAGGAAGTAGTCGTACGTCTTCACGATCCAACCGATCAAGCACCGAAACTACGGCACCTCCGAGTTCGAGCACACGTTCAGCTCGATGACGATCCCCGGACTCCGATCAGCAAAGTGTCGGGGAAGAGTTCCGTCAGCACGACGGCGTGGTGACGATCTTGATGAACTACAGCAGCAGGGCTTCGCCTAAACTCCGCTACAGTATTATCGAGGAATATGGTGGCAGGGGGCACCGCACACGGCTAAGGAATAGATCACGTGGATCAACTTGTGTGTCTAGAGGTGCCCTGCCTCCGTATATAAAGGAGCCAAGGGGGGAGGGGGCGCCGGCCAGGGAGAGGCGCAGGAGGAGTCCTACTCCTTCCGGGAGTAGGACTCCCCCCCCCCAATCCTATTCCAACTAGGATTCCATTATTTATTTCCTTATATCATGATAAATGTTTATTATTCATGCTAGAATTGTATTAACCGGAAACATAATACATGTGTGAATACATAGACAAACAGAGTGTCACTAGTATGCCTCTACTTGACTAGCTCGTT